>NW_015174290.1:1036157-1059911 GCF_001447785.1 Gekko japonicus
TTTGGGTGCAGGGGGCACTTCCTTATTCAAATTTGAAATACAGGCCTCTGGGAAGCCCTGCGAACGGAAGCTGGTGCAACTGAAGCTCGTGGCATCAGAACCGGTGTTTGGACCGGGCATCCCTGCATGTCACCTTGCAGGGCACAGTCCCCAGAGCGTGGGGATGTGTCGTTTGGGGTGGTCCAGTTATTGTTCTGGGTTGCAGCCTGGCCCCAGTGCCTGCCTGTGTGTTTGTCCTGGGGACAGTGCACTTTGGAACAGCTGGCACCAGAACCGCGCTTTGGACCAGCACACCGCATATGTCCCCTCGAAGGGGAGAGTCCTGTGAATGTGGGGGTATATGATATGTGGTGGTCCATTCCTTAATTTGGGTGCAGGGGGCACTTCCTTATTCAAATCTGCTTTAAAATACAGGCCTCGGGGAAGCCCTGCGAACAGAAGCTCGTGGCATCAAAACCGGTGTTTGGACCGGGCATCTCTGCATGTCACCTTGCAGGACACAGTCCCCAGAGCGTGGGGATGTGTCATTTGGGGTGGTCCAAATATTGTTTTGGGGTGCAGCCTGGCCCCAGTGCCTGCTTGTGTGATTGTCCTAGGGGCACTGCACTTTGGAGCAGCTGGCACCAGAACCGCGCTTTGGACCAGCACACCGCATATGTCCCCTCGAAGGGGAGAGTCCTGTGAATGTGAGGGTATATGATATGTGGTGGTCCAGACTTTAGTTTGGGGTTCAGAGCTTTCCAACTCACTCTCCCTAGTGTTTCTGAATGACTACACGAATACGAATAAGTAACGAATAAGGAATGAATAAGGAAGTGCGAATAAGGAACCAACTTCAGCCTCCTCAGAAGAAGTGCTGTCCATCAAAGGAGGGCCCACACCAGACGTAAGCCTCTTCAGCTGAGGCCTTTCAGCAATCCAGTCCTTGGAGAGACAAATGACTAGGCCTGTCTTTGCTCCACCCCCTCCCCAGGTTGATTTTTTCCAGTCACTCACTACACACACTCCTCCCCATATGCACATTAAGTATTTCATTGCTCCACCCAACAGCATATATCCTCAAAGTTCTACATGTGGCTTTCAATTATTACATGAGATATATATCCATGTAAGCCAACCATTACTGTAATTCAAGAAAACAACCAGAGAAATATAGCCTGGGCTTTGTTCCAACCAGCTTTTCTGTTGGTGAAAGAGGAAGGAGAGGTCCCTTTGGACTGCCTCCAAAAAGCTATGCTGGGGATGTTGGACAAGACTCAATGAAGAAGTTGGCTGGATCCAACCTTCTTGTGGCTATAATTTTCTGAATAATAATTATTATTGTATGGCATTGTGTGTAGTATAGTCAGGAGATCCAAATATTGCCTGGCAGCTTTAAGTTCTAGTTCTTTTGTAGCAAACTAGGCTTATTGGGGGGGGGGGGGAGAGAGCTTTGAAAGAGCTGTGACTGACCCTGAATGTTTATTGTGTGTGTTAATTCAGATCTTAGTTAATGATTAATTGGCTGATTGGCTTGCTCTGCCACTTAGCATAAGATATTGCTCCACATAGTCCCTCAAATGCTAACCAGCTCAAAATCAAGCACAGAGAAAGCTATTGTTGTCCCCTTTCTACTTTGGTAAACTGGCACACACTAACTACAAAATTCTCTTGCCCTGGTTCACCTTTGAGTCTCAAGCAAACTATGGATTTAGAACACTGCTGTCTTTCCGGGCCTCAGCAAATGTGTTCCAGACTTAGCAATGCAAATTTTTCCCTTTAAATTTCTCCTCTATTACTGTATATTGTACACTAGCTGGTGGTAAATTGTAAATATGGCTACAACCTGCAGAGATCTTTTTTTTAAGTGTTTAAAAAGCAATTTAAGATTCCAGTCAATGGATTATTAATTTACTTCAGAATTTGTGGCTTATAATGTTCTTTGGAGTAACATAATGTGAGTGTGTGCGTGTGCTCCTTTATAGTCATACTGAGGCAAGTGGACTATTTTTCCTGTTGTTTCTTTTTTAAAAAAACTGCCTGCTACACATCTTTTGCACTACACCCCCCAATTTGTAAAAGCATTTTGTTGCTTACAAATGGGCAGCAATTTGAGGGGTTCCCCCCCCCCCGTTCCTTAATGTGTCTGCTGGATGCTGTGAATATGTAGTGTATAATAATATAGTGAGAAGATTAGGAAAATAAAGAGCATATGTGCAGAGACTTATTTCCCAGAAACTCACTCATTAACTCACAAGATCATAAATATAAAATACCTATGATCAGGAGTCATTTCATAGAAAAAGAGCTGCAGGAGCTCATTAGCATAACTTATTAGCATATGCCACACCCCCTGACATCACCGGAAGTGTGCACCAGCCCCTCTGAAAGGCAGAAGCACCTGGGATCCATTCTTTTCCCCCTCTCCCTTCCCTTCGCCTCCAAGTTGGGTGAAGGAAAAGGGGAGGGGAAGATCTCAGGTGCTTCTGCCTGACAGAGGTGCTGGCGTGCCCACAGCCAGCCTGGGTCAATTATAGAATCATAGACTCATAGAGTGGGAAGGTACCTCCAGGGTCATCTAGTCCAACCCCCTGCACAATGCAGGAAATTCACCAATATCCCACACACACCCGAGTGACCACTGTTCCACGCCCAGAATATGATAAAAAAAAACCACCTCCAGGATTCCCTGTGCGTGTAAGAAAGGGCCAAAAGAACTAAGCACTGATGCAACCCTTCCTGCTCTACCTCTCGTGATTTGCCAAAGTTCACACAATCAGCATTATGATCCTTTTAAAGTTGAAGGCTGTGACACCTTGGGCTAGATGGAAAGTCAGGGGGCCTTGCCAGAAAGTCGGGGGCCTAGCCCCGAGATGCCCCACTGTAGCTACAGGCTTTTCTTATGTTACTGATTTTCATTTTTGAATGTCTTCTGATTTTTGTTAGTAATTGGATGTTGACATTTTTAATTACCTTCCAAGTATTTAAAGATGATAGGTGCAATATAAATATTTTAAATAAACAATTGTTTGAAAAAACCTTATGGCAAATTGTTCTTGTTTTGGCACATCAACATTCTCCTAAGCCACTTTGAAGCCTTGCCTTATGTCATCGATGTTTGTTGCAGTGTTCTTTGCTTTGATTGTGATGTGAACCCTTTCACTGACGTAATTCATAAAACAAGAGTAAACAGATGCGCCATTGGTATTGGGATGATTTAGGTGGTGACAGTTATAAAGTTCACTATTGTTTCAGAGGCTCTTTAGTCCAGGTTCAAGCAACATGCATTTATGTTGCTGAGCCACAGACTGGTGCAGCCAGACATTCTTGATCACTGTTGGGTCATTATCAAGAATTGTTTCAAACCAGTAGATCTTGCAGCTTCACTTCTACATTTTCAAAGCAATATCCAAGTTAATATCCATCCATCTGTACGTTACTTATCATGAGATGAAACACAAACCAAGAAACTGTAATTAACCAATTAAAACCTGTCCTCTGCATTTGATAGAATACAGATACAGTAAACAAAATGAGTGACTGAAGAAATAAAAGAATAGTCATCTTGGGGTCACCAACTTTTAAAAGTTCTAAATTTAAGAGCTGGAACCAGAGAACCTTAAATAGGAGTTCTATTCATGGGACAAATCTACCTGCCCCCCTCTCTTCACACGAGTACCCTCAGAACCCCAGCGCTGCTCTTGTGGGGTTGAGTGAGCCTTGGGAGCAGCATAGGAAGCCATGTGGGAGACACATGCATACATCTACAGATTCCCACCCTCCTTTGTATGAATGAAAGTGCCTTCCACACATGCAAGTACATGTTGGGATCCAGTCCAATCTATGTGTTTTATTAATTTTCTCACAGGACTTGTATGTCCCCAGTTTCTCAAACACTAGCTCAAAAGAGAAGGGTGACTGTATTGAAGTTCCTTTATCTTATTCCTGATATTCTGTGAACCATGTATTCAAATTTTTCTTTATTTGGTTTTACTCCAGGCTTTTCTTGGCATAGATGGAACAGGGATCTTATGTGTCAGCACAGATGACACACACCCCTTGCCCCTTACCATACCAATACAGCTCCAGGAAGAAAGAAATTAACAACATTCCACAAAAATGAGCAGTGTTTTAAAGGATATTTAAAAGGCTAGATGCGAAGCCAAGTGTTAAACAGCAAATACAAGTTTTTTAAGTGTTTTAAATGATGGATGTGAAGTATCATAATTCAGCAGCATGGAATGGGACCTCTTACTGGGAGAGACTAAAGAAGGAAACTGAACCAGTACAAAGGGAACCCCCTCCAGGGAAGAACTCAGACATTTGGTCCTGGATTCCAGTTAGTGTAGGCCAAAACCTGATACTTTTATCTCCAACCTTTGACCCTAACATCTGGAAACATAGTTTGACTCAAACAGAAGGAAGTTTTCTTTTCTATTTCAAATGTTTTACTGGAGAAAACTCCAAGTCATCTACAGTCAACTAAGTTGGCTCAGAGCACTGTTGTTTGGACACTTGTAGTGAATTCTGAAATACCGAATGTTTATGCAGAAAATGCATACATTGCAATTTATGTTCAGAACGGTTTCAGGAGAGAGATGCTAATTTGGTGAAAATAGAAGATTGCTGGATGCACTTATGGGATCCAGGTAAAAGTTCAGATAAACATCTCCAAAGGAGTGTTAAAGAGCAGAGATACTCCAGTCCCTTTGATGTTCTTTAGATGGTCTCATTTCAGAGGCATCGGACCTGGTGCCAGAAATAACAACATGTTTAAACATCCTGCATACCAACACAAATTAAATTCATTTAGCTTAACTTGCATTTCCAACATCCATTGAAACATTAAGTGTGATATAAGTCATGCTCTTCATGGCAGTTATTTTCATTGTTATGTTTATTACTCATTTACGAGACTCTTCTATGAGTTAGGGAGGGGGATTACTGAATTTAGACTATGCATTAAAACTTCAAACGGTCTGGTTTTAAATAAGCCTGTTTGAGCTACAGAAGATTTTCTTTCCTTATAGGACATTAAATAGCAATGTCAGAAAAACCTTTCTTTTCAGCCTTATATTTTCTAGTGTACTGAAATCTTAGATGTCATGTGAATTTATCATCTATAAAAAGATGCTTGAGTCTCTTTCATGGGTATATCAAACATTGTTAGAGAACCCCTACAACAGACAGAAGGATTTAATTTGCTGTACATCGTAGGCTAAGGTACTGACCAGTCTGAAGTGGTGGCTTTTAGAATGCTGAAACTCAATGCATAATGTCCATCATCTGTAATGGAGCAAACACCCCTCCAATCAAATCACAAGTTGATCACAAGTTGCAAAGAGCATCTTCCAACACCTGAGAAACCGCTCACTTTCCTTGAGCGCACAAAATGGTTCTGAACTGGATTGTAAAGACTTTGTGCATGCATGTTCTGGCTTTCCTGTTGCTACCCGAAACTCCTCCCCCATTCCCCCCATCTACCAGACAGGAACAAAAATGGTAGCTTGCAAAAGAACTACCTGGTTGTCTCCAGCTCAGGTAGGCAGCAGAGGAAGGCAGTCCAATGTTCCCTCTAAGCTGTGGAGTCTTGTGAGCAAAAATTCTATTTTGTGAGCTACTGGCATTAAAGTTGTGAGTGCACGATTGGCTACTGCATAAATTGGTTTGCTCTGGAGCCATTCTTCCTGAGTTAAGACAAAAATGTGTGAGTCAGAGGCTAAAAAACTGTGAGCTAGCTCACACTAACTCAGCTTAGAGGGAACACTGGAAGGCACTCGGAACATAGGTTAAGAGTATGGGGGTGCTCTTGGACCCAGTTTCTTCGGCCTTTTGGCTAAGATCAGCGTAAACATTATCTAAATTAAAGTCATCTGTTCTTAGCAGCTTAATATCAGATACGTCCTCTATTTGAGGACTATATATTAAATGGATTTTTGGGAAGAGAGCCAGTTTGGTGTAGTGGTTAAGTGCGTGGACTCTAATCTGGGAGAACCCGGTTTGATTCCCCACTCCTCCAGTTGCACCTGGCTGGATGACCTTGAGCAAGCCATAACTCTGGCACAGCTGTTCTTGAAAAAGAGCAGTTTCTGTCAAGAGTTCTCTCAGCCCCACCTACCTCACAGGGTGTCTGTTGTGGGGAGGGGAGGGAAAGGGAAAGGAGATTGTAAACCACAGACACCTTTGGGTAGTGAAGGGCGGGGTATAAATCCAATCTCTTCTCTTCTTCAGTTTTGCTGCTTGAAAAGCAGGTTGGTGTAGAGGCCACAAGTGCCTCCTATCAGCTGCATTTGGCTTGCCAACTCTCTTGTGTTTTAAATCAAGTCAATCTGTCCATGCTAATCTATGCTTTTATAACCTCATAGTGGAATGACTGCAATGTGCTCTATGTTGGGCTGCCCTTGAAGGCAGCTGCAGCTGATTCAGATTATGGCAGCAGGTAAGGTCTGGGGCATAGGCTGGGGCTGGAGCTTGAAACACAGGCCTCACACCGGTGAACCAGCTTGTCCAGAGCGGCTTTTCTCCCAGACCTCCACCTAAGTCAACTGAAGGGTAACTGATGCCAGATTTTCTGCAGGCAGGAGCTGAGCTCCTGAGGCTGCACTGTGCTCTGGCCAAGATCCTGCAAGAGAGTACATCAGTGCTCTCTTCCGTTTCCATGGTCGGGTGGCATTCAGCCAGTCTGACACTGGCCTTTTGTTGATGCCCTCCTTGTGGAGGCTGAAGGGATATGTCCACAGTTAGAGGTGAGGTTTCCTGTGCAGGCTCTGGCAGGGTTGGTGCTGGTGCTGGTTTGGGTGGTACATTATCCACAGGTGCCTCTGCAGTCCTGGGCCCTACCCAGTCCTCGTCAGTCACCAGCCCTGACTCCTTGGACTCTGCCTTGTACCTGTTCTGATTGACACTTGCCTACCTTGCAGTTGCCCTGACTCTGGCCTGCCTACTCACCTTGACTCCTGCTGTCTGCCTGCTGACCTCAGGAAGACCACTGCATATCAGCGGCAAAACACAACATCATCTGCTTTAAAACAGCTACCTTGGCTGCCAGCGTGTTTCTGAGTATACTTAAAGGGGCTGGTTATGACTAGGGATACTTGAACACCTGCCAGTTCAGTTCCCTTCTAATTCATCAGTGGTGATCAGGCAGCCAGTTAACTGACTGGCTGTTTGGCTGTTCTCAACCTGTTCATGCTATTCTCAGGGACAAGCTACTTGCATCCAGGGCTGGCCCAAGAATTTTTAGTACCCTGTGTGGATGACTTCACTGTCCCCCATGTCCCCCTGACAGAGGGGGAAGGGTAGGAAGAAGACCTGACCACCAATGGAGGGAGAGAAGAAGCAGGCTTGCTATGTGCACCACCTGGAACTGCTCTCCAGTCTGGTGTAGTGGTTAAGAGTGGTGGACTCAAATCTGGAGAATGGGGTTTGATTCCCACGCCTCTACATAAAGCCCTCTAGGTGATCTTGGGTGAGTCACAGCTCTCTTAGAGCTCTCTCAGCCCCACCTTTTGTGAGGAGAGGAAGGGAAGGTTCTTCCTTGTCCTCCTCCTCCTCCTCTTCTTCCCACAGCCCATCGTGATGCCAGAGGCAGGCAAGATGTGAAAAGTGCTGGGTTTTGCATGCCTCTACCTTTAGCACCCTAGGTGATCACCTAACTGTGCCTGATGGGACAGCTCAATGTTTGAAGTCAGCAGAAGCTGACTCTGCTGTTGAAGGAACAGCTGGGAGTCAGCTTCTGATATTCTGCTGTGGAAATTTGTTCTGTACCCAGCAAAAAATTTAGGTTGAAGGAATCAGGAATTGACTCCAGATGATCAGCTGGAAGTTGGGTTGTTCTGATCTCCCGCAGCTGCTCGAGTTGCTCAGTGCAATCCATATAGATCCCTGATCGACTTACAGTCTGAGCATGTCAAACAGGGTAAATTCAATGGATGAATAGGGTCACTGATAAATATGTGGCATCCCTAGTTATTATCTTTACACTCTGGAGAACCTTCTGGCCTAAAGGATATCCAGTTGTCCACAATCAGAGCCAGGCACCATCCTGGTGGAATGACATTCATGCCCTGAGGGACCTGGTCCAGTTCTGCAGGGCCTGTAAGACATAGATGCTCCACCAGGCCTATGGTTGAGGACAGCGATGGTTTGCCAACAAGCCTGGCCTCTCTTTCCGTTGTCCCCCCCCACCCCGGAAAGGATACATAACACTTAAACACCATCTGATTAGTTTTAATTATTGCTGTTTTTATCATTTGAATTTTAATCTGAATATATATTTATTGTATTTATTGGAATGTATTTGTAAATGGTTGATAACTACCCCGAGCCCCATGCAGGGGAACGGCAGTCTATAAATCAAATAAATAAATAAATAAATCTATTCATGGCCTAGGACTCACATATCTAAAGGGCCACCTCTTGTTATAGGTCCCTGTGTACCATCTACAATCCTCAGGTTAGCACCTCAGCCAGTTTGGTGTAGTGGTTAAGTGTGTGGACTATAATCTGGGAGAACTGGGTTTGATTCCCCACACCTCCACTTGCAGCTGCTGGATGACCTTGGGCAAGCCATAGTTCTGTCAGAGCTGTTCTCTCAAGGATAGCTCTGTCAGAGCTCTCTCAGCCCCACCTACCTCACAGGGTGTCTGTTGTGGGAAGGGAAAGGAGTTCGTATCCGCTCTGAGACTCCGAGTGAAGGGCGGGGTATAAATCCAATCTCCTCCTCCTCCTCCTCCTCCTCCTCCTCCTGGCTGTTCCTCCACTGAAGGTAGTCCACATGATATCAATCAAACGCCACACCTTTTCCAATGGATCTCCCACTTTGTGGAATGGGCTATCTGAGGAAGTGAGGAGGACACCATTTTTAGAAACATCTAAGATTCATTGCAACACCATCTTATTTTAATGGGGCATAAACTGCAGCTATTTTGGGGAGGGGAGGAGCTTTTCTGGATCAATCTGACCATATCAGTTGTTCAACGGGGGGGAAGGGAGTCTTGTGACAAAATGGAAGTTTCTCCTTCACTTTAATCTAGAGTCACCCGCTTCTAGGTGGGCCCAGAGATCTCCTGGAATTACATCTGATTTCCACTCCAGATTACAGAGTTCAGTTCCCCTGGAGGAAATGGCTGCTTTGGAGGGTGGACTCTATGTCATTATACTCCACTAAAATCCCTCCTGTCCCCAAACCATACATATCTCAGCTATAGCATGATCCTATATAGGTCTAAGGAATTGCTGTCAGTGCAGTGCTATACATCTTTACTCAGAAGTAAGTCCCACTTTATTCAAGACATAGGATTGTTGCACAGGATGCTGTGAGGAAGTGAGGAAGATCTGGCTGGCTTGTTGGCAGCAAGCTAGCCGCAGCTGAGTTACATCTGGGCTAAGTTTGTTTTCCTTTCACACTGCAATGATGTCACCCGGAAGTGATGTCATTGTGCTAGGCACATTGCTGGGGACTCTCTAACATTCGGCTTGAAAACTCTATGATACCAAAGTTTTCAGGCCAAATGCTAGCATGTCCCCCCCGGTGACATGCCTGGTGTGATGATGTCAACTCCAGGTCACATCATCGCGCTGGGCACATCAGCCTGATCCAGGCACTTTGGAAGCAGGGTTCCCCCCATCAGCCGGATCTGGGCTGGAGGGTCAGAGGCCCCTAGAGCGGGTAAACCCCTGTCCCCCAGGGGATCTGGCAGCCTTGTGGATGGCCCTAGAGGTGGAAGACAAAGGCAAGGAGCAAAAAGCCTCTTGGCCCTTTGCTTTTAGCCTATGACTCATCGCTAAAGTCCTATGTTAGCCAGCCTCACTCTTGTAAGCCGCCCTGAGCCCATTCGCTGGGAGGGCGGCCTATAAATTAAAATAATAAATAAATAATAAATTAATTAATTAAGACCAATCGTGAATACATTTGTTTTGTTCTTTCTGTTTAATTGTGTTATTCATTTAAAATCATAACTTGCTTTTCAGTATTCTTCTGTGAGCAGATTTGATTCCTTTAGGGAGAAAAGTGTTGCACAATGCCATAAAAAATAAATATATCACCCAGTTTTCCAAATCTCAGAAGACACCCAAAACCTATGAGAATTTGAATCCAACAGCCTGCGGCCCCTTGCGACCGTTGGGCTGTGGGAGGCGCCTTTGCCTCCTTGCTGGATGAGGCGGGCAATTTTGGCACCAAAGCGCCTAATCCGGGTACTTGGAGGGGGTGGGGCCGAGCAAATGAGACCTGGCCCCTCCGCCCCTCGCCAGCAGTCCCCGCTAGGTTCTCGGCCCACCCTCCCCCCCTGTTGATAGTGCAGGCTGTGGCTGGACGCCCGGTTTTGGGGGCCAGGTAGGAATTTTTTCATCTCTTCCTGATTGGCCTGTGAACGGGGCGTTTTTCGCCTACCTTGCACTGCAGCGGTGGTGCAGGTGTTTATGGGTGGGCTGTGTTAGTTAGGATGGTCAGTTTTGTTAGGCAGGGTTCTAGGCGGAATTCAGTTTGCGGTACGGTGAGCACCAGCCGATACCCATTATTTGGGGATGAAGAAGTCTGTGAGTACAGTTTTTGTGCCCTGTGGCACGGGGCGGGGAAAACAGATTGCCTTCGGGACCACCCCGATTGAGTAATCTCTTTGAGCCTAGCAGCTCGGGGGTTGGGTCGGCAGGGTTGTCCTGCAGTGACTAGCTGGCCGGGCGGGAGCCACCGCTGATTGCTCCCACTTGGGGCAGGGTGGCTTGCCCTATTTCATGAGGTAAGGGAGGGGTCCTGGACCTCTGGCCTTAACCATACCCCAGAACTCTGTTGCCCTTGCCGTTGGTTTCCGTTAAAGTTGTTATTTAATAAAGTGGCCCAATAGTTAAACCCAACATTTGTGTCTGCCTCGGTATTCTGGCTTGGGGGGCAATCAAATGTTCTCCTGAGCCCCAAGAAGGCCTCAAAAAAAGACTCAGCTTTCCCATGTGCAAGAAAGAATATTTTACCCTAGCTAACTCTCAGCCATGCCTCAAGAAGTATCTAACAGCTTTTCTGCAATAATAGGACCAAGGCCTTGCCTGTACCAAGTGACCCCCATCACAAGCAAGAAAGGATAGATTCAGAAAAATAAGAAATGAACCTTGGACACAGGATATCTGATAAAAACACATTAGCAAAGCAAATTCGAGAACAGTAGCAAAGTTTCCGCAGACCTAAGAGGCAGGGAATGTAGCATTCATTGTGAATTCAAATAATCATCTGGTCTCATGAGAGTACACAATCTTCATCTTAGCTTGCAAAAGGCTTTGGACATTACAATTATGCATGCTGTATATTTCCTTATGTTACACATTTCATGGCTGCCAACTGCAGATGGTGCTGTGTAGTTATATAGCTGATGGCTCAGTGTTTCACAACTGTCTCAAAACAATTCCCACAATTCCTTTATGTTTTTTCCATGGGGGGTTTCCATTCATCTACAATGCCACAATGTACACGGTTGAATGAGGAACTTAAAAAAAAAACTGTACTGTCTTCCTCTTTTTATTACCCTGTACACATCATCCAGAAACCCCAAACCATTCTTTTTTGTTTAGTGTGATCACTTTGGGTCTGATCAGTGATTGATAGGTTTTGATATGTTTTTTGAATCATTAACAAAATGACAGTCAGACTGAAAAGAGAGGGGGGAAATTACCAACAGTTAATGAAGCATGCATCAAAATGCACAAGCAAAAAAGGGAAGCAATCTCTTTCATGTGGAAAACATCCACTGCTGAGGCAAGAGACTGGACCAGAAAGTTCCATCAATTTTAAACAAAATGACCACAGTACTATGAAACATGAAGAATTTTATATGTGAGTTAACACATTTATTGCAAGTGCTTAATTATGAAATTCGTTTAAACGGGACATTTCCCAGGGAACCAAATTAAGCCTAATGATACTTAATGGCAAGGACTGCTGCTTAATTGGGGTGGTAATTCCATCTAATTGGGATTCCAGCAGGTGAGAAATGGTACACAAACAGGTATAAATTGTATGGTCTTTCTGACATTCTAATTCTAATGGTACTTCATCTTTTTCACAATAACCTCTTGGCCAGTCCTTGGGCTGCAAAGATAAACAGGCCCAATGATACTAAACTTAGAAACAACTGTCTGAACTCAACTTTTCCCACTTGGACTTGGAGGGCAGTTTCATGCAATACTTGCGGGCATCCCTGATGATTCATTTCAATAGATTTAATGTATGAATGGAGAAAAATGTTAATATAGCCTGCAGCACTGTAGACTACAGTATTTATTATTACATTTGTATCCTCTTTTTCTTCCATCCTGTTCCAGAGCAAACCTAGGTTTCTATCATCAGACAGGTTGCTATATTATATGCCATCCTTTCACGCATTGGTATCTATGAAATATCAGTAAGAATATTATTGCATACATAGGGCATGTCTGAAATATCAAATACACTCTTTAAAATAGCAACTTACAAAATATCAGGAAATTTGGGTTACAAACTCCAGGTTGGGAAATTCCTGGAGATTTTGGGGTGGACTCTGGGAAGGGTGGAGTTTGGGGAGAACAGGGACCTCAGTGGGGTATAATGCTATAGAGTCCACCGTCCAAGGCACCCTTCATGTCTGTAGTCTGGAGATCAATAGTAATTCTAAGAGATCTCCAGACCCCACCTAAATGTTGGCAACTCTAGAATGTATAATTATAGCAGAAACATTTGCATAGTTTACACATTGTTATGTCCTAATGGACTAAATTCTGGACTAAATTCTTCCAAATAATTAGAAGTTCTAAACCAGGGTTAGATATTCTTTAGAAGTTTAGGTTTGTAGCCTAGTTGTTCAAAATTAAGAAATATCCTTTTTATAAGAAGAATCCAATAGGATGCATCTTGGAAAAAGGCAAAGGAATGGAAATTCAAGGACAGAGCTAGAAATATGGCTTGAAGACCATGACACGCTGACAGGCAGGCAGTGTTAAAATTTCTGACCAAATCCATTTAAAGACCTCCCAGTATCACTTCTTGTTAGACCCTTATTACACCCATCTGTATCAGTTTCAGAATGTGTCTCAGTGTTCCGAAAATTTTTGCTCTTTTTCTACTATGGGATATTTCTAAATTGTCTAAGTTTGGGGTGTATAAATATCTTCCTTCCTTCCTTCCTTCCTTCCTTCCTTCCTTCCTTCCTTCCTTCCTTCCTTCCTTCCTTCCTTCCTTCCTTCCTCTTGTCCTTCTAACCTTTTTTTTTTACCCATTTTCATTGCTAGATGTTATGGATTTTTGCCAGTTTTACACAATTTCACTCCATTTTTTCATTTACATTATATGCCATTTCTATGAAATCTATTCAGAAAATAATGGTAAATATCGCATATGTTTAATGGGAAATTTTGATATGAGGGAAATGGCACAAGACAAAAGGTTCCTGAGTTTGATTTGCAAAAAGGAGATATTTGAAACAGGGAATTTTGAGTTGAAGTTGTCTAGCTGTGAAATGTCCAGCTGTGAAATCCCTTTGCAAGATTCATGTCACAAATTTGATCCCCATCTCCCCAAAAAGCATAGATTTTATACCCAGCATTAAATAGCAAACTTCTTTTTTTTACTTCTTCATTTCCATATCATTCCCTTTTTTAAGCTATGCACATGTTGCAATTGATGTATCGAGAAGGGAGTTCCAGCTCCCAACCTTCATACAGTCAGTTGAACAAATGAGAGAAGGAGCACTTTAGTGAGAAAATCTTGTTGGTCTCTAAGATGTTACTGGCCTCTTATCTAGCTGTTCTACTGCAGACCAACAAAGCTACCCTCTGAAACATTTACGGTAGTTGCACAGCTGCATAGTGCCTACATGATAATGACTGTACTGATGCAAG
Source organism: Gekko japonicus (assembly GCF_001447785.1). Lineage (NCBI taxonomy): Eukaryota > Metazoa > Chordata > Lepidosauria > Squamata > Gekkonidae > Gekko > Gekko japonicus. Next base: position 1,049,997 of record NW_015174290.1, read on the forward strand.
CTCTATCCTGGAAATGAAGGGTTCCTGACCAGTGTTTATGTATCTAATTGTTAATCAGTGTATGTGTGTGTGTGTTTCCTCTGAATGATTTTATTATTTCAATGTCCAAGAGTGAGAATGTGGAAATACAGTTGCTATATAAACACATCTATTCTATAAACACATTCATTCTAAATTATTGGATAATGCATGGGTGCCTACACAGGACAAATGGGACTATTATTAACAAAATGGCTTGACACTTGGACTTTAATAAGGATTGAGGTACAAGGTTCTGGAGTTCTGTGATTAGAACGCCAAATGTTTTATTTGGTCTTAAAATGCAACTGGGGGGGGGGTGTATATGGATTGTGGCCAAAGTAGATCACTGCACATGTACACAATTATATAGAGAGAAAAAAATATGAAGAGTAGAATTAAAAGACTTTGAAATGTCAATTGCACAATCTGTGAGAATCTCTCTTATATATAAAAGCCAATGGTGGTGGCACTTCTCTAGAACATTCCACACGCTCCAGAATTGGTTGGCACCCTGGTGTATCACTCAGAATCTGTCCCTATCCACTGGCTGCATTGCTTGAGTCTAGCCTCCAATATTCTAAACAGTTTGCTGTTCCTCTCCCCCCCATAGCCAGTCAGAACACAGAGGTTATTTGCATATGCAGCCTCATTGGCCTTTGCCTCGGAACACAGAGGTCATTTGCATATGCAACTTGATTGGCTTTTGCCTCTAACATTCTAACCAGTTTTCTGTTCTGAGGTAAAATGTGTCCAATCTCCAGGTGAGGGCTGGAGATCACTCAGAATTACAACTGCTTTCCAGATGGCAGAGATCAGTTCCCCTGGAGAAAATGGTGGGCTCTGTATTCTTATATGCTGCTGAGGTGGCTCCGGTATGACAGCCAATGTGACGTAGCAGTCAGGGCTTCAGAGCACGGGAGAGGCTGCAAATGTTTTGGGGGTGGAAAGCTGAAGAGTGAAGGGGAAATAAAGGTAGGTTGATGATTGGCTGGGAAGGAGATAGGGTTGCCAACTCCAGGTGGGAGATTCCTGGAGATGTGAAGAATGGAGCCTGGAGAGGGTGAGGTTTCAGGAGACGTGGGACCTCGGACAGGTACAGAGCCATAGACTCCACCCTCCAAACCAACCATTCCCTTCTGGGGAACCATTGTTGCCAATCTCCAGGTGAAGGCTGGAGAGCACTCAAAATTACAACTGTTCTTTAGTTGGCAGAGATCAGTTTCTCTGGAGAAAATGGTGGACTCAGTGTCATTATACCCTGGTGAGGTCGCCACAGCAAATTGACACTGATTGTCCATGGCCGGGGCACCTGCCGAGAGCCTCTTTCTAGAGATCGTTGTATTTATTTCCACAACGGCCCTTTTTCCTAGTTTCTATATAAAACCCAAATATGGTTACCAATTATTCCTGTTTTGATGGGTCACTGTGTGCTTATCTGGTTCTATTTGAGGTTTAAATACAAATCTCCCAGCCTGTTCTTGCATCTCATGGTCTTTTGCAAGGCAGCTGGTTCTCATCGGACCACACCCACATTAGGTGGCCATAGGCAAACCATTCTCGCTCACTCCCCATCTAAAATATTTGACAGCCAGTGTAATGCAGTGGTTAGAGTGTTGGGCTAGGAACTGGGAGATGCAGAGACAGGGAGATGCAAGTTTGTTTCATGACCTTTAACCACTTGCCCTTGCTCTCTCTGTCTCTCTTAGCCTACCCTAGCTCACAAGGTTATTGTGAGAATAAAATGAGGGCAGTGTGAACTATGTGTGCTGCACTGAGTTCTTTGGAGACTGACAGATTAAAACCCAACTGAATGAATCAGGCACCAGAACAGGTTCTGTTTTTCAAGTTGGGTCCATACTCAGGTTGTTCTCAGGGGTGCATCCTGTTCTGGCAGTAGCTATATCCAGAATTATAGTGCAGGATTCACAGTGGCTTGGACATCGGACTATTTTTATCACCCTTATGCAGGATTTTCCCATCGACACAGTATGGGAGATCATGACTCCACCCTGTCCCTCTTTTAGTAGACATCACAGTGTGTATACTTCTATGGTGCATGCTACCAGGACATTTCACAGCCAATGGGGCCCCATCGTGCACATTTTTTCACGATATTCTAAAATAATAATTAATGCCAATTCATTATGGCATTATAGTGACAATTTTAAAAATTGCAGCTGGTAGAAAAGAAAGGAAATGACTACCAACTTGGACTGGAGTGAAGTTGCCTCTTGGCAGCTGCCTCAGGATATTTCGGAAAGATAAACTACACTACTAAGACTACGCTTCTGTGCCACATAGCTATAACTATAGTGCAAAAATGAGCCAAAGGGGAAAAGAGGAATGCTAATTTGAAACAGAATAATTTACTATGTTGTGTGGAATCTTGGTGCTGTGTGCACGAATGACTGATGGCACCTGCATCCCAGTTGCCCAGTGCTGGACCAGTCAAACCCCACCACTGCTGGAATGCTCAAGGATCAAACCAGTGCGGAGTAAGTGCTCCCTTTCAGAGCAGAATGGAGACCAAGGTGGGATATGGCAAGAGTAGGTGAGAATATTTCCTCAGTTCTCTGAAGAGGTGAATTACCTGGCCCACAATGATACATTGGAGCATGTGTATGAAATTATGTAAAAAAGAGTAACATGTTCTTCCAGTCCCCCAGGTACATTCTTATAGTGTACACCTTTGCTGGGGAGAAGACATGGATTGCTATAACTTTATGATGGTCATTCTTTCTAACGTGTGTGTTTAACATCATAGGAGAATATGATCTTTGAGAGTTTCTTTGTTATTCTGTTTGCTGCATTTTTCATTAGCAATATAATTTAGCATAGTAGTTGACTTTTATATTATGAATCACTGTGGTAACATTTTGCACCTGATTGTTATTAATTTCATTGCCGTCTGATTTATCACAGTGTTCAGCTTTTGAAGAAAGACAAATAGAAGATAATTTTTTGTGTTGTTCTGAGAATGCCAACATAAAACATTTCCCAGAAATAATTAGGTGTTGGATACAATGGCATTTTCTATAGCAGAGATAGTCTGTTGACTCAAAATTATATTTTAAATCATCCAGCACTGTTTGTAGGCCACTTACCTGCATTGTACTATGTCTTGCTGCTGGATGACATCCCCCCCCCCCGACAAGGAATGAAACTACTTTGTGCTGACATTTTCTGAGTAATAATAATGTTAGGACCTGCTAGTGAGACACAATTGCAGCTAATATGGCCATTTTTAGCATTGTTGAATTTTCAATAGCAGATAATTTAGAGTGCATATTATACTGGAGTCCACTGAGTAGAGCATGAGAGAGAGAAGAATAAAATTAATTTATTTTTTAAATCTTTCTTAGGTTCTTGTTTATCAAGTGGTCTGACAGAAGTTAGGTCTTGCTTTGTGAGTTTATAATGGATTTCCAAGGAACCAAACTGCTAATTATTTTATAGGAAATGGCTCACCTCGAGTTTAACCTGATTTTTAACTTTCTTGAGAAGAGTCTACATGCATAGATGCTTCAACTAAGCTTGTATTAAGGATGCCTGAACACTTCATGTCCTCCTCAGATCATGTCCTTTTTGCCAGACATGAGAAGAGAGTCAATATTTTGGCAAACTGTTCATTTGTCCACAACCCTTTTATGGCAGTTTAGCCAGCTGCTTCATTGTATTCCTTCCTAACAGTATAATACACTGCAGCAGGTGTTTTATACATGCACATTCTCACATAGCCCAATTGTGTTCTGCTTCTCTTCCTCTTTGCTGTGCTGTTGATCCACTTGGCAGGTGAATCATATAAAATCACGTATCAGCCCGAGGTGGGGTTGTTGTTGTTTTTTAAAAAGCCTACAATTTTATGTTCATCTAAGAAGTCCTTAACAACATTAATGACTGTTGATTTGTTTGGATTGGCAGCGTTTTTGTTTATGAGCAGTTTTGCAAAAAAAACATGCAAACCTGTTCAGAAGGCTTTTGAGTTGTTTGCTGCTGAAACAAACAGATCTGGTGAACATGTTACATATGATCATTATAGCTGAACATGGTAAGAGAGAGTCAGTTTGGTGTAGTGGTTAGGAGCGCAGACTCTAATCTGGGAGAAGTGTTTGATTCCCCACTCCTCCACATGCAGCTGCTGGTGTGACCTTGGGTCAGTTACGAGTCCTTTCAGAGCTGGTCTATCCAAAGCAGTTCTTGAGAGAGTCCTACCTACCTCACAGGGAGTCTGTTTTGGGGAGGGGAAGGGAAAGAAGATTGTAAGCTGCTCTGAGACTCATTCGGAGACTGCACATCTATCAAAGTGGTCATGAATGATTCCATAAAGACACATATTTAAATTTTGAAACAAGCCCATTTCATGCTTGCAAAGTTTGGGGTGTCAACAATGTCCATCCTTCTTCTGAATGGGGACATGAGACTCTTATGGGACCAAGGCTGAGTCAGCTGTCTTGGGCAGGTCAACCAATGGGAAGAGGCAACAGAGCAGTTGCTCTGCCTCTTCCTTGCAAGTATGTGCTGCAAACTGGCACATCCACCCTGCCCTTTGGAATAATGTGGAATGAGCTGATCAACTTATGGGGCCAAGATGGAATCTGGGGGGACTGCCTTCAGTTTGGCACAGAAATGGATCTCCCTCCATACCCCATTTTTCATTAGGGGGTAATCATAACAGGCTTAACCTTTGTGACTGGTTAGGCCATAACGAGAGATGGCAGGCAGAGGCCCACTGGGAAGCAAAAATGGCTTTGCTCTGGAAATAAAAGCTTCAGAGTGTCCCCCTTGTATGCTTCTGGTCAGGTTTAAGGGTGGAGCATGGTAAGTCAAAGGGCACAGAACTATATGGCAGCAGGAAATGGGGGGAGGTTGCATCTTCTCCTGTGTGGTCATGCTGGAAGTGATGTCAGCATGCTGTCAGCAATGTCATTACATAGCTGGCAATGCCCCCCCCCCCAGGCATGGTGAGTTTCCTACTGGTCACCAGCCTTGTCCTGGCAACCTGAGTTGGCAGTAAGCTTCTGATGGCTGCAACTAGCCTGTTCCTCTGAATGGACATGAACAGAATGCAAACAGGTAAACAGTCTGTCAATTAATCAACAGCCTGATTGCCATGGGCAAAATGAGCTGAACCAGGAGGTGTTTGAGTACCCCTACTGTTAAATAGCTTTGCTACTGGGCAGTGGCTGTGTCATTTCAGTTTCGTTTCTTTCTGTCTTACAAGTCCCTTTTGCCTCTATGCAGTAGGCAAAACTGATGCTGTCTCAGGGTCATGGATGGTCACGTTAGGTCCTTAAATGATGTGGGGTGGTACTATGACGCCTGTAAGCGTCAGTCGCAAGCTCTGGCACAGCTGTCCTTGAAAAAGAGCAGTTTGTGTCAGAGTTCTCTCAGCCCCACCCACCTCACAGGGTGTCTGTTGTGGGGAGGGGAAGGGAAAGGAATTTGTAAGCTGCTCTGAGACACCTTTGGGTAGTGAAGGGCGGGGTATAAATCCAATCTCTTCTTCTCTTCTTCTTCAAAGCACAAAGTAACCTTAATGATAACACAGACTTAAACAAGCACTAAGACTTTAAACCTCACAGTATTTTTAATCACTGGCTGACTGATTAAGTTGTTCACTTTTTATATAGGCACAAGAGTGGAAGCCATTACAGTTTGGGCTGTTCTTCAGCCAACTGGTGTTGTGTGGAGGTTATTTCAGGCTGTCTCACCTTATAAACCATGTGTTTAGCTCTGACACTTCCCCTCTACTCCTGTTTCTTCTGTCAGTGTGGTATTCAGCAGTCACTTATGGCAGCTAAGCAGGAATTCTCTGGATATTAAAGGGATCTCTCTTTTTTAACCTGCTTCACAATTGATTTGTTTTTTATTTACATATATAATTTATATGTTCTTTTCTACCCTCATCACGCCACTAGGGTGGACTACAGATTATAAACATACATAATAAAAACATGTCTTAAAACCATTTAACTTAAAGAAATACACAAAACAACAAAGCTAAACTACAAAAACATAAAACAATAGATGAAACAAACAAACAAAATCTTTACCTGCTGGCAGAAGATAGCAACAAAAGGGTATAGACAAGACTTCCTGGGAGAGAGTGCAAGAGCTTTGGAGCTACAACCAAGGGCATAGACTTTCCAATTTCCTGGGGGGGGGGCTGGGACTGGGCCAGAGGCATTGCTGTGCCAGGTCCTTAAAAGAACCGAGGCCCAGTGACATCATAGGGAGGAGCCAGTGACATCACAGTCCATTGTCACTATTTATGGAGGTGGAGCCATGTGGGATTTAGGAAGGGGTTCTCCAGAAATTTAGGGGGACCTGGAAACCGTTGAGAACCCCCTAGCCAGGCCCAACGGCTCAGAAACAAAGCATGGCATGGGCAAAATCTTCTACATAAAAACCTGGACTGTGAAGGCCCTCTTTTGGGATGCTACCTGTCTAATCTCAAACAGTGAAGTCACCCAAAGCAGTGCCTGGGATGATGACTATAGTAGTTGAGTATGTTCAGTAGGTTGAGTAGGCAGTTTTTTTAGGTATGTTGGACCCAAGCCACATAGAGCATTAAAGGTGGACAGGAGCACCTTGAATTGTGCCCAGAAACAGATTGGGAGCCACTGAAGATGGGCCAAGATTGGGGTGATATAGTCCCTATGACCCCATCACAGTCATCGTCTTGGCTGCTGCATTCTACATCAGTTGAAACTCCAAACAGTTTTCAAAGGCAGCCCCACACAGATTGCACTGCAGTAACCAGGGCATGCATCACAGTGGCCAGATCTTCTGTCTGGAAATGACTGCAGCTGGCTAACTAACCACTGGAAGATGGTGTAAGGCACTCCTGGTCATAGCTGTCATGTGCATATTCAGTAGTAGGTCTGGATCCAAGAGCACCTCCAAACTATGGACCTGTTCCTTCAAGGGCAGTGCACCTTAAGTTCCGGGTCAGGCTTTCTGCTCATCACTAGGACTTTCGTCTTTACAGGATTAAGTGTCAGTTTATTACTCTGCATCCACTCCAAAACTGCCAATATTGATGGGTTCAGATGAGCCTGGCCTTTGAGAGCTAGTTAGAATTGTGTGGGTTCCCCTGCTGGTGGCCAGAAGGGACCTGACAACCCAAGCTGGATGCTTGTTTGTGACTTAGACTGGAAAATAACCTGAAACATTTTAGGATGGGGACCAAACCTTAAATAGGATTAGGGGCTGGACAGGGTATTAAGTCCCTTGGTACTGTGCATCATCTCTTGAAACCTTTAGCCTGTATGGAATAAAGGGATGGGGTAAATGGGGAGACTTGTGGTAACATTGGTTTGCAAGATGGTACAGACAGAAAGCACATTGGGATTGAGTCTGTAAGATGTAATAAGGCTCCTCCTTTGCAATGGAGAGGCCTTTTTGTGTTCTTTCATTACTTTCTGCCACAGTCTTGGGTACAGATAGAAGGGAATCAAATTTGGTCCCCTGCTGTTGTTGCTAGGCTTTACTTTGTCCCACCTGTGGGACAGCTTGAAAACACAAAAAGTATGGCCATTATTCACAGTCACACCCACTGCTTCATTTTTTAAAAAAAGACACCTGAATTTAACTCTGGCTGATTTTGCACTAGAGCTGCCTCGATGCTGCACCACCGTTTGCCCCGATACTATTGGTCAATTTCACACCTGAAGCTGTGGGGCTGCATTTGACCCGCGGCTTCGCCTTATTTCCTCCGCAGTTTCGTGATCCTGTTTTTTGAGGATCATGAAACTGCAGTGGAAATCAGGCGAAGCTGCGGGTCAAAATGCAGCCCCACGGCTTCGGGAGTGAAATTGACCAATAGTATCGGGGCAAACAGCGGTGCAACATCGAGGCAGCTCTAGTGCGAAATCAGTCACTCTCTGTCCTGATCACAGTGTTTCTTGGTATCGTGGTTAAGTGCATGGACTCTGATCTGGGAGAACTGTGTTTGATTCCCCACTCCTCCACTTGCAGCTGCTGGATGACCTTGGGCAACCCATAGTTCTGTCAGAGCTGTCCTTGAAAGAACAGTTCTCAAAAGATCTCTCTCAGCCCCACTTACCTAATCGGGTGTCTGTTGCGGGGAGGGGAAGGGAAAGGAGTTCGTAAGCTGCTCTGAGACTCCAGTCTCCTCCTCCTCCTCCTCCCTCTTCCTCCCAGAAAAATAAAATCCCTTCACTAAAGTGCAAATACCATTTCTCTTCCATTTGAGGTGCGATTTCTCCCCCGGCATGATTTTTCAAAAATGATTCAGCTAATGTTGTCTTCTGCAGCTAACTGTATGGCAGGGCTGCCTTTATCCAGTTGGCTTTGCATTTATTTTATTTTGTAAAGTTCATCTGGGACTATCAGGTTGGTTGTGTGAAAGTCACCCTCACTTCTACCCTCCAATTCTACCTTCCACTTCTACTGTCTCTCTCACACAAAGACCCACAGCTCTTCCGTTTGGTTTTCTTTTATTTCTATCATAAGTGATATTCCTCTTTGAATTCATTCTTCAAAAGTGTTTTATCCCTCATCTGGCATTTAAAGGGCTTCAGACCTTGTTTTTAAAGTCCCAGGATTCAAATTCATGTCTCCAGTGGGCCCACATGACAACTGGAAGAATCATTCATGTGTTCTCATCAGATAGCACTTGGACTGCATTTTCCACTAATGACAACGGAATCAGCAAACTGAACACTTAATTCAAGGAATTCTGCCCGTAGTTAGTCCCAACCCTAATTGTTTAAAGATATCAAGGGCGGCATCTGTAAAACTGTAAAAGATTTATACAATCAACATATTGTTTTTCTCTAAATGTCCTGGTTTCCCTGTGTCAGCAATCAGGGCCTTAAACTCATGAAAGAAGCTTTGCATTCATTATCTACTCCCCAAGACAAGACAAAATACATATTTTAGAAAACCACCCCTTTCAGTCTTGTGTCAGACATTTGACTTCAGCAACCCCCTCCCACTGTGCACATTCTTTCAAAACCATATCCACCAGGACTTCTGATCTTGGCAATTTGCATATTATTTTTCTAGCCCTCCCCCAATCAATAATACTTACCTTTTATAATTTTTAATCCACCCTGCTGGGGAGGTTTTTTCCTCTCAGCCAAAAACCTTGGATGTGCTCTGATTCTTAAAGCTTGTCATCTTTCAACATGTTCCAGATGATTATTTGACTTCTTGTAAATCCACAAGCAGTTCTGGAAAAGTTGCATTAAAAATAAACCTCTATTTTTCATCTTACTTCAAAACTACTGTTAATTATTACCATGGAAAATGTTATTTAGTGACTTAGCACCTGATACTCTTCCATTGGCATGAACTGGAAGAGACTCATGGGTTTACAACAGGACTGAATAGGATTTAGCCCTTAATTTCCAAAGGCTTACTATGATATGAGTAGATTTTGCACAGCACCTCTACGCCTTTCTCCCCCCCCCCCCTTTCTTAATCTAGATATTTTTCTTGGGGATCTAAAGCAAATCCTTAACAGCGATGCAGTAAAATCAGATATGGAAAAAGAGATGCTAGCTTTAGTCATTTCTTCTTTTGCAGCACTTGCAAATGTACTATACCTCCTTTCTATAAAGTTTGGTGTAGTGGTTAAGTGCACAGACTCTAATCTGGGAGAACCGGGTTTGATTCCCCACTCCTCCACTTGCAGCTGCTGGATGACCTTGGCCAAGCCATAGTTCTGACAAGTGCTGTCCTTGAAATGGCATTCCTTGAAAGAGTTCTCTCAGCCCCGCCTACCTCAGAGGGTGTCTGTTGTGGGGAGGGGAAGGGAAAGGAGTTTGTAAACTACTCTGAGACTCTGAGTGAAGGGTGGGGTATAAATCCAATCTCCTCCTCCTCCTCCTCCTCCTCCTCCTCCTCTTCTTCTTCTTCTTCTTC
>NW_015174290.1:1059933-1065013 GCF_001447785.1 Gekko japonicus
CGATGCTACGAGTAGAGAGGGGTGTAGAAATACGATCTCCTCCTCCTCCTCCTCCTCCTCCTCTTCTTCTTCTTCTTCTTCTTCTTCTTCTTCTTCTTCTTCTTCTTCTTCTTCTTCTTCCTCCTCCTCCTCCTCCTCCTCCTCCTCCTCCCACAACAATTTCTAGGAAAACAGAGCAGAAGAGACAAAGTTTTAAGAGAGCCAATCACATACCCCACCATCAGTTCCACTTTGATAAGTGTATGTGTATGTTTCTTAGACAGAGTGTCAGCATAGTGCAGTGGTTGATGGCGGTGGATTCTGAGCTGGAGAATTGGGTTTGATTCCCTACTCCTCCATATGAAGTGTTATGGGCCAGTCACAGTTCTCTCAGAACACTCTCAACCCCACCTACCTCACAAGGTGCCTGTTGCAGGGAGAAGAAGGGAATGGGATTGTAAACTGCTTTGAGACTCCTTAAGGTAGAGCAGCGTGGCATATAAAAACCAACTCTTCTTCTTCTTCCATATTTAATCTGATATTTGCAAAATCTACTGATAATATAGTTAGGCTTTGGATATTAAGAGTAGGTACTACTCTGATGGTGGTGGTGAAATCCCGCAATTGAATGTTGATAAGTATTGCCATTAGATCCTAGGAACCATTATTAGATATTGCTGGTTTCCAGGCTCAACTCTGTGTAATTTATGGTCCATATAATAGTGGGTTTCACTTTGAATCACAAGCCCCACAAAATTTCTGCAGTATCTGCATAATGAGCTGAAATCCTGTATGCTGTTCCAACGGTCTCTGGTACCTCTTGAGCCAGGATTCAGGTTATTGCCCCTGGTTCAGGACACTAAATGACAGGCTTTTGCAACTAGGAGTAACTCCTTAAGATATCACCTCCTCAGATCATTCAGACCTCAGGAAGACTAACACACCTAATAAATGAGCTCAATTTTATTTCAATCTGGAGCAGAGGAAGGTGGGTTTGCTCCCCACTAGCACTTGGAATTATTCCAAAGGCAGAAGCCCTTCAGTATTTATCTGCCCTTACTGTTCTCTCAGAGTGCTGATTATTTATTTTAGCATGTTTAAGTGCCTTCCCCTCTATGAGTTTTGTGGCAGGTTTTTTTGGTATCCCCTTTTTGGATAGATTTTGTCAATGTGGTTCTGGCATTATCGATAACAACTCACACTTAATGGTGGCCTGCCCCTTGCTAAAAAGAGAGATGGAGAACAGTGGATCCAGAGGTACATTTTGGTGCACCATAACATCTCACCAAATTCTGTTTCCCAAACCCTACTTTTGGACGTCAACTAGAAGAAAAAGAGAAGAAGAGATTGGATTTATACCCCACCCCTCACTACCCAAAGAAGTCTCAAAGTGGCTTACAATCCCTCTCCCTTCCCCACAATAGACACCCTGTGAGGTAGGTGAGGCTGAGAGAGCTCTTTTGAGAACTGGTCCTCCCAGATTACAGTCCGCGCTTCTAACCACTACACCAAACAGGCTCTCTATGATTGTACAGAAGCCACTGCAAAGTTTTTGGCAGCTGCTCTTCCTTCTAGGCATAAAGGATTAAAATTAAATTAAAATTCTTTAGAATAAGTATGCCATTATTCTATGGTTTTGGGTTGTTCAAGACTTTGTATCCATCAACAAAAAGAGGATAGAAAGAAAGAATCTGCACAATAGAGTGATTTTAAAAAATAATAAAAGTGGTGAATTATTATTACTACTAGGAGTAAGGCCTGTTGTGGGAAGAAATACAATGAGCTCTAGAAAGAAGCTGCAGGTGAATGTCCTGGCTGTGGCTGGTGAGGTGGTGGAAGGAAGGGGAAAATAGAGGGAGGCAAGCCCTGTTTATTTCCTTCTGCTTAGCTATAAGGCAGGGCTGTCTCAAGTCATTTTGCTGCCCCAAGTGGGTAGTATGGGAGGAGAGCCACATGGTAACAGGTATGGTCCCAAGGGTCTGGAAAGCGGTTCTGTAGCCAGTTACAGGGTTGCCAATTCTTCGTGGAGAAATACCTGTAGAGTTGAGGGGTAGAGCTTGGGGAGGGCAGGGTTTTGGATGAGGAGTGACCTCAGCAAGGTATAATGCCATAGAGTCCGTTGCCCAAAGCAGCCATTTTCTCCAGGAGAACCGATCTTGGAGATCTTCAGGTGCTGCCTGGATGTTGATTTGGGGCTATGTAGTGGCAGCTAAGGTAGAAAAGCACCTCCTCCTATGCCATGTTTTCTGGGTTCCAAGGCTCTGGAAAGCAGTTCTGTAGCCAGTTACCGGGTTGCCAACTCTTGGTGGGTAAATACCTGTAGATCTGAGGGGTAGAGCCTGGGGAGGGCAGGGTTTGGGGTGCAGATGGACCTCAGCAGGATATAATGCCATAGAGTCCACTGCCCAGAGTAGCCATTTGGTCCAGGAGAACTTATCTTGGAGATCTCCATGTGCCACCTGGAGGTTGGCAATATTAATGGGAGGGCCAGACCTGTAGATTTGAGGGGTAGAGCCTGGGGAGGGCAGGATTTTGGGCGGGAAGGGACCTCAGCAGGATATAATGCCATAGAGTCCACTGCCCAAAGCAGCCATTATAATAGCTTGGAAATTTTCTATAGGGGAAATGATGTGCTCTGGCTGGGGAACATGGTGATTTTCAGGAGATCTCCAGGCCCCACAGGGAGACTGGCAACCCCAGTGATCATTTAAGGGATGATGGGGAGATGTAATTTACCTCAGGACACATTCAATAACTCCCAACAGCAACATCAAACTGTTTAGAATGTTGGAGGTGAGGGCCAATCAAGCTGCATATGCATATACATATGCAAACAACCTCTGTGTTCCAACCTGCTGGGGAGGAGAGGAAGATATGTAGAATGGAGCAAGGCCCAGTTATCCCGCATATGCAAATGACCCAATCCAGTAGAAGGTGAGTCATCAGGAACACAGCTAGCCTTTAATATATATCTAGATAGGCATGCAGTTGTAAAAAGGTTGCCCTGAATTTCTGCTGAGAAAATGCAACATGTATTGACTACTGTGCTCTGAAGCATTTCATTGCAACATGGAGTGACCTTGAAGACAACTGAGAAACTTCAACTGGTGCAACATTTGGCAACTCATTCATTATCTAGCTGAGCTGTTATATTCATATTATGCCAATTTAAAAAATGTTGCATTAGATGCCTTTTTGTCCAGGTTCAGTTCAAGGGGTTGACTGTTGAAGCCTTTCAAGGGCTACAATCCACATACTTACAGAGCCTCTTTCCCCCCAATATGTTTCCATGAGGCAACCTCTTTTTTCCAACAATGGCTCATAGGTAAATACAGGGGTCATTTCATAGAAAAAGAGCTGCAGGAGCTCATTAGCATAACTTGTTAGCATATGCCACACCCCCTGACATCACCGGAAGTGTGCACCAGCCCCTCTGACAGGCAGAAGCACCTGGGATCCATCCTTTCCCCCCTCTCCCTTCCTTTCACCTCCAAGTTGGGTGAAGGAAAAGGGGAGGGGGAGGATCTCAGGCGATTCTGCCTGACAGCCAGCCTAGGTGAATTATAAAATCATAGACTCATAGAATGGGAAGGGACCTCCAGGGTCATCTAGTCCAACCCCCTGCACAATGCAGGAAATTCACCAAACCCCCCCCCCACACACCCCAGTGACCCCAGAATATGATTTTAAAAACCTCCAGGATCACTGGGGGCCAAACTGGCCAGGAGAAAAATTGCTTCCTGGCCCCAAAGTAGTGATCAGCATTTCCCTGTGCGTGTAAGAAAGGGCCACAAGAACTAAGCACTTATGCAACCCTTCCTGCTCTACCTCTCGTGATTTGCCAAAGTTCACACAATCAGCATTATGATCCTTTTAAAGTTGAAAGCATGATATAAATGCAAAGGACTATTTGTAAGATTATCAGTAAAACACAAGACCAGGACGAATCTCACTTCTGGCAATCACTTGGAGAGACTCTATCACTCAACTTCCATTGCCCCACACACACCCCACACTGGAATAAAAACATAATATCAGGCCATAGCACATTGCAATAAAGCCCCTACAACTGTATATAGAAATACTGAGCTTCCCTACCATTTGTCACAACTAGCCCACCACACAACCAGGACCAAGACTCCTAAGTGGACCAACCAGGCATACACTCGTTTGAGAAACTGAGTATTACATTACAACACCTCTGGAACATTACAGATCAGTAGAGGCGGCACTGCACAGTGGTCAGAGTTGCAGATTGATGTGGGGAGACCCAGGTTTGTATTCTCACTCTGCCGGCTGAGTGACCCCGGGCCAAATCTCCCCTTCTCTACCTAACCTACCCCACAGGGTTGTTGTGAGGGTAACACACACACAATTTTTAAAAAGGTGTTCAAAAGTTGGAACTATTGGAAGGGGAAGGACTTGCCTGGGGCACCACTGGATCTAGGGCTGGTCCTGCATACATGCAGCTGGGATGAATCTGAATTAGCGTTACAGAGTGCTCAGGGGTAAAATCTGTAGGAGTCGCCTTGCATCCTCAGAACAAGATGCTGCAGGGACTGATGGGAAAATAAAATGACAGAAAAACCAAATGGCAGGCAGTTCAATGGTTTAGGGTACTTAAACCCTGTCTTGAGTCACTAAAGTGTGTGCAGATTTGGTTTGGTAAATGTGGCTATCTGCTAGGCCAAGGCAGCAGGAGGCAAGAAGCCTGGGCGAGCTGGGCTCCTCCATGCCTGGCAGAAGATGAGGTGCAGAGGCGAGAGGTGGGCAAGCGGAAGAGACGCTCAGCCAGTCGCACAAGCTGCGTGCAAAGAAACTCCCGCCGCCCCAAGCTTCAGGGCTGCCTCGTTAAAGGAGTGCGGAGGCCAGACTCGCAAATGAGGAAAAGCAAGCTCAGGGTTGGTGGGTCGCATTTTGGGCTGTGGAAGAGGAACCGGCTCCATTCCTGGAGTTCTCTTGAGTTCCTGCACTTTGGGTTTTGCTTTTTGCCAATCCACCTCCCAAGACTGGTCCAGGTGCTCCGGCCTGAGGGCTTCTGGGGATGGGGCTCGAGTGCTCATTACTTGTGGAGCTGAGGCTCAATGTCTCCAGCTGCTCT
>NW_015174290.1:1065054-1065220 GCF_001447785.1 Gekko japonicus
ACAAGTGACTGCTAATGTGCAACAATAGTGCACCGTCCAATTGTGTGTGGATCCAGTTCTGGCACTGGAAACAAAACACAACCAGGGGATTGT
This sequence comes from Gekko japonicus, assembly GCF_001447785.1. NCBI lineage: Eukaryota > Metazoa > Chordata > Lepidosauria > Squamata > Gekkonidae > Gekko > Gekko japonicus. Next base: position 1,065,148 of record NW_015174290.1, read on the forward strand.
TAGCTTCCTAAAGTCCCAAATTTCATCCCAGGACTTTCAAAGGCTTCTGCAACCAGCCTGCTTAATACTGTAC
>NW_015174290.1:1070499-1099003 GCF_001447785.1 Gekko japonicus
GTTGTTTCCACAGGAGGTTCCCGGACAAACCGGGAGGTCTCCCGCCCAGCCCGGGAGGTCTCCCGCCCGACCCGGGAGGTGATGGTTAAGGTGTATTTTTGAGGGGGCAGTATGTCAGCAAGCTGCCATGGTGTTCTGTGTGACTCTGATTTGTACATATGTGCTCCCTGTCCCTTCCAGCTGGCCATTATGTTTTCCTGCTGTAATGCTAAAGTAAAACAACTGGAGGATGTGAGGGGGAGAGTATGCTTCAATGCTAGCTTGTTGCTTATTAAGCCTGAGAACGGCACCTGTGTTATGTCTACAGTTCGCCTAGTTCCCAGGGCCTGGGCGCGGAACCGTTTTCTCCTGCCCGCCAGCGGGAATGTTACCCATTGGTTATGTATCTAACTTGAATCCCTTTATCATGTCTGCCCTAACTGCTTGTACCCAGTTCTAACAAGGAACGTGTTTGAGTGTCTTTCCAATGCTTTGAAATAAATTTTGCTTTCTTTGAAACGTGGATTTATTCTCGATGCTTGGGGATCCAACACCTATGGGCCATTGAAGTCAATGGCGAAAACATAGGGTATATTCTGGGGGCTGGAGAAGAGGGGGTTTGAGGGAGAAGCTCCAAAATTGCAGGGTAGCTGCTGGAGCTTCTCCCCAAGGTTCCTGCCATGTTTCAGGAACATTGAACCAGGGGGTCCAATTCTACGGGCCCCCAAAATGGTTACCCCCATCCCCTCCATTGTTCTCTATGGTGGGGAAAAAAGTAACCATTGCCACCATCTCTAATGTATTAGTTACAACTAGCTAGCACTTTATGTTTTAAACTGTTTTTAGATGGTTTTATCTTTGTTATAATTGTTTATGTGATTTTTGTGAGCCGCCCTGAGCCTGCTTCGGTGGGGAGGGTGGGGTATAAATCAATCAAACAAGCAAATAAATAAAAAGACACACTTCAGTCTGAATACCAAAGTGGACACAAACCTCCATCTAGAGTCCTCAGCAACCATGGCAAAGCAGCCTTGATTTGTCTTTTATGTTCCTTTCAGTCCATTTTCAGTTTGGCTGAAGTCTCCACTATGTTTTAAGAGGCTTTCAGAAGTTCACATCCTTTCATTTTAGCATTAAGCAGCAATGAGAACTGAAATACAGCAGAGGTCTGATAAATCAGTTCGTTTGGAGAAGCATTATTGGCAAATTGGCAATCATTATTGGAGATTGCCACTTACAGGCTTCCCTTTAAAACAAACTGCCAAAAGTGCAATTATTCCCTAGCAGCCGGGCTTTAGCAGCAATATCAAACAATTTTCAGTAATTACAAAATCCAGAATAAATATGGGGAGTGCCAGTCGGTGATAATAATTAGGATACATTCTCTCCTCAATAGTATAATATTTATTTGGGTATCATTTCAATTCAAATGAGAGAAGGGGAAGGGAGGGGGACCACGAGTCCCCTGCCACGCAACACTGAAAAACAGCCACAAATTTTGCTTTGTTTTCTTGCCTACTATTGTTTTCTGTCTCTTTTTTTCACACAGTTCTCCCCCCCCCCACTCTTCCTCCCACCAAATGTTGCTTTACTGGTTCAAAAAGTAAAGCCAGGAATTATGTGAAGTTGGGACTGCTGAATAATTCATGAGTTCTGATTGAATGGGATCATTATCTCCAGCCTTACAAGCTAATAAATACTGTCTATTGCCTAGATATTGTTTTGATCTAATAATGTCAGGGGGGGGGAACCTTGGCTCCCCCCTCCCTTCCTGCCTGATACATCCTAAACTAGGGAGGAGCTCCCTGATGAATTCATAGCTGAAATGTGTTCGTTTTCTCCCCGCTGACTTCTAGGGCTCTATTTGCTACTTACTTCAGTGTTCTCTTTCATTGGAAAGGGACAGAGTGGTATCGATAGATCATGTTCCTTTTTAAAAAAAAAAAATTATTCCCATCTATGATGACTATGCTGTGATTTTCCCCCCTGGAATTTCCCCTATTCTTCCCCAATGCATATATATTTAATTCTGTTTTTTCGCTTACTCTACAGTGCCATCCTAAATGGAGTAATCTTAAATGAAGTCATGCTCATCTACGTCCATTGAAGACAATAGTCTTAGAAGGGTATAGCTATGCTTAGGGTAGCACTGCTAGAACTCACGGTGCATAGTAACATATATAAAAAGTTTGCATGGAAATCAGACTACATGAAAAGTATATTATACCCTCAAGGCAATTAAAGAGTTTTAACTTGGCCAACAGTCCTTTGAGATCAGGAATTGCACAGAGATCCTCAAACCCAACAGCAGTTAGAAGGTCATTTTTTTCAAATGAGATCTGAGAAAGATGTAGTCTATTGAAACAAACAGTATTGAGCTGGAGGGGACAGAATTTTATCTGTCTTTCTTCTCAATTAGCATCTTCTGGAAAATGAGTGATGGGGTGGTACACGTTCTGAAACCCCAAACATCCACTTCAGGTTACTAGCAGCACCACGAGACCTGTCTATTTTAGCGTGTCACAGTTTATTATGATATTCTCTATATATTAGCACCATAATTTGGCCCACTGAAAAAATAATACCAACATAATTTGGTCCATTGCAATAAAGCAAAGTTTTACAAATTATCTCCAATTTTCATATGGATAGATACAAGAGATTTGGCTAGGGTTGGAAGCTATGTGTCAAGGAATGTGCAAGGCCTATAATATTTTATAATTATAAATTTTCATAATTTTAAAAATTAATATATTTCAGTTTTTGAAATTTCTTAAACATTGACATTCAGAGTTTAGAATCCAAATTTGCCATCATAATTCTAAACATTGACATGTTTTGATTGGTAAAAATATAAATTTTACTAAATTATAAGGGATGCCATCTGTTACATGCTAATTGCTGTTGCATGTCAGGTGACAGATATGGTCAGACTGTTATTAAACCTTTGAATGGCAAATACTGGCACTGAGTGCAAAATATTTGTCATCAAAATTCACAGCGCAGAATTTTGGGGATAACATTTTGGAGCAAATTCTTTTCAGCTCAGAATTTATGAATCTATGAATGCAATCAACAGCACATTTGCAAACATGCATTTAATAAGTAACAAAGAACAGATGTGGTTTAACAATCACCTCTGAAATCTCATCTATAAATGTGATGGATCTGCAGATGGATCTACATTCTAAAATGTATTTGTTGATTTAAATACTGGCTTGATTATGCATTGGAACTTTACCAGTTTTTTCTGCTTACAATGCCAACCAATTAGAATTTGAGAGAATTACACTCCTGCACTAAAATAACAGCCAAAGTGCCTGGAGGCAGTGTGGTTTGTGACTGCTAGTTCTCTGCATGGCGTATGCCAAGATAGACCAAAATGAGAGGTGAGTGCACAGAACTGTGATTGCAAGATGACTTAGCAAAATCCATGATGCTGTCTTAATTGCCTCCTGCTGAGGGGAGCAGGGGTAATTGTCATGGAAGAGAATACATCCCTAGAAAGACATCCTCAGCAACCCAAGTAACCGTGTGGAAAAGAAGCGGACAAGAAATAGAAGAAGAGGGAAGACCGCAGGCATTTTACTGCAGGCAAGAATGGTGAACCCATCTAGCTGTTTTGTCCAGTGGGCATAAACTTGAAGGACAGATTGACTTCAGGGAGATACTTCATGGTTTTGCAGTGAAAAGGTCCAGAAAAATAAATCTTTGGTCTATTCATAGAAGTTCAGCGGCACCTTCAGAACTACTAAAACATATTGCAAAGTGCTTTTGTGGGCTCAGTTCATATGATGCATCCCCCTGTGAAATTACTGGCCTATTTAAAATACGTTTGCAGTCACATTGGTCCATAAGAAAAATAATCACAAAATCAACAGGGTGAATATTTTAGGAATATCCTGGATATTACAAAATAGTCAACATGCTTTGTAATAATCATCTTCGGGCTGGATATTCTGTTAAGCAAATATAGCAAAAAGGAAGAGGAGGCAGTGTGCCAGTGTGACATTGTATGTATGACATGGTGTTGGGGTATGTGTGTAGAAAGGAGTCCATGCTACTAATTTGTTCTGCCCCCTCCCCCCCAAAAAATGACTTTTGGTCCCCAAAAACCAGCAGGAGAGGAAAAACTTAAGTGTTGTTTGTTCCTCAAGCTTCTTCACTGCAAACTGTGCCTGCCCAGTCCTGTTTGCATGGGTTAAACAACTTGACATAGGGGAAGTGAAACTCCTTATATAACTCCTGGGTGGAATTGGGAGGCAGATTAGACCATTCTTATGATTTCATTCAGTCAGTCTCAGAAGTTCATTTTACATTGTTTATGGGTTTTATCATACCTTTGTCTAATATTTGCATTCCGCATGGCATACTCAAGTAAAACAGTTTGTTCTAAGAGATTTATTAAACATAATGATAATTTAGAAGTACAGAAACCTAGATCAAGCACCCACAGAGAGCTCATGCTATTGTGGTGAACTGAATGTGTGTATCTCTATCCAATAAATTCTGGATGAAAAACAATCAACTGAAGTTTACAAGAAAACTAACTAGGAAAGAGAATGAACTGGCTCCCGAAGTAAAGTTCATCACGAATTTTGGGCGGTTCTTGATTTGTCAAGCTATGTTCACGGAAGGGCGACCAGCACAAACATTCCACAAATTTTGGTGCTGTTCATGGTGGTTCATGGCAGTTCGTGAGTGGATACATTTCCAGACAGACTGTCTCCACTCAATTTAATTGTTTACAAAACTCCAAAACAATGAGGGGCAGAATTCTCCAGCCTTGGAAACACTGATAGGAGCCTTCCAAAGCTTACAAGACGCTGCTGCTTGGAAACACGGATAGGAGCAGGGCCGGCTCGCCTGCTAGGTGAGCTAGCGGCTCGCCTAGGGCACGCTGGCCCTCAGGGGTCCCAAACTGGGCCCTCCACGCCGCCCCCGGGCATGCCTGGGGGAATCAGGGAGGGACCGGGCGGGACAGCTCCAGTCTCCTCTTCTGGAGACGCTTCTGCTGCTGCATGTGGTCCTCCCCGGGGAGTGCAGCAGACCCCCCCCCCCACGTTCCTCCCGACTCGTCCCATGGAGCAGCAGCAGAGGGCAGTCTGGGCTTTTCTCCTCCCTCTGCAGCGCCGAAGGGGTTAAGACCATCGATCCTCCTGCCAGAGAGGCCGAGTGAGGAGGGGGGGTTGGGGAAGAGGAGGGGCGCCTTTGCATGGTGGGGGCACTCGGGGAAGGAGCCATGTGGAGAAGGCATGCAGCCGCCGCCGCCGGGTGATGGCCAGGGGCAGGGGGCTCTTTGGGGGCAAGTTGCTCGCTGTGGGGGGTCCCAAGCTTGGAGATGGGGGGGAACGGAAGGCAGGGACCATGCTTGGCCCCGGTTGCCAACTCCCGGGTGGTGAATCCCTGCACATTTGGGGGGTGCATTCTAGGAAAGGCCCGGTTTGGGGAGGGAGGGGACCACACATCCCATGGGAACAATGGCAGGGAGTTCTTCCATTGCCACAGTTTTCTTGGGGGGGGGATGATCTCTGCCTGCTGGAAGGGGGGCTGTAATTTTGGGAGAACGTGAGAGCCCCAATGACTCTTTATGGCCCCTCCAGGCAGTCTTCCTCTTCTCTCACCATCACCTCTGCTGAATCCTCCACCATTGCATGCCTGGTATCCCCACCACTGCTGACCTCCCAGTTCACTACTCATAACCACTAGTAGGGCTTTTCTCTGGATGGGCTCTCTGAGGTGCTGGGCTGAAGCTCCTCCCCAGCCTTTTCCACCCCCTATTCCCTTTGGCCATGTCTGTTGGCCTGTAGATTCCACACTTCTTTGCAAAGCTCATGCTTCCATTGCAAGAGCTCTGCATTCAGGACAGCAGTGCTGCCTTTTATCTGGGGGTCACATATACAGGCCAGTTTGAACTCCCCTTTATTGCAGACAGGGTGCAACCTGGGGGTGATGCTCACTTGCAACCTGTCTGCCAAGGCCCCGACCAGTGGGAGAACAGCCAGCTCCAGTGCAGAGGCCTGGTCCAGCCCTTCAATCAGGGTGTTGATTTGCCTCAGGCTGGCCATCATATGGGCGCACAGCATGTTGGTGGTATCCTGGAAGGGCTTGAGAATACGCACTGTTTGGGAATGGGAGACGGTCAGCCAGTCATTGGAGCTGATGCTGATCTTCTCTTCCCCATGTAGGATGGTCATGGAGGAGATGACATCCTGCACCACGTTCTTCTGCTTCACCAAACACACAGTCATGGCATAGGTGGAATTCCTCATCCCCCTGTCCCTCATGCAGCAGATGGGCAGACTTTATGCGGAGCATCCTTCACCACCAGCTGAAGCCTGTGCACCAGGCAGATGATCCCCTTTAGGTGCACACACTTCACCTCTGCCAGCATGTTGGCACCAATGTTCCAGGACCATGTAGCCATGGATGACGTTGCCACCACCCACCCACTCCCTCAGGCTACCCTGTATCACAAGGTAGCAATATTTTGTGCCATGTAGTCTACATCCATCACTTGCACATGGAGCAGAACCATTTTGTAGCCTGGTGGCAAGATTGTCGCCTCCTGGGGCCATGCATCAACAGTCCTGCTGGCTGCTGCAGAGGTCTGCCATGAAGTGCACAGTTCTGCCTTGCTCAGCAATCATCTCTCTGATGATGAGGTGAGTGATGGCTTCCTGGACCCCCCACATAGCCTTTTTAACCTCTTGGAGGGTGGCCTGCCTTGATGTCCCCCCAGGACAGTCTGAGGGCAAACAGCCTTTCTTGGAGGGATCTCCTGTTCCCCCTCCTCTTCTCCCAGTTTAGAGGGATTTGGGGGGCATTCCGGGATGTCATCGACACAATGACATCACCTGGAAGTGCCATCATCGTGTCAGTGACTTTGCATGTTTATGCTCTGGTTTAAGGAAAAACTCTATGGTTTTAGGCCAAATGGTTTAGGCTATGGTTTTGCCCTCAAACCACAGCATTGTGTGTGATATCCTTGATGTGATGATGTCATTTCCAGGTGATGTCATTGCATTGGGGACATCGAGCCCAGATGTGGCTGTTTGGGGAAGGGGTTTTCCTCACTAGCCAGCTGGCCAGCAGTGGGCAGAAGCCCTAAAAAGTGGGGGGAAACCCACTGTCAGAATTCTCCTCTCTAAAGAGTGTTAGCAATGCTTGTGTCTCTGGGCAGTGCTAACAACTCTTTTACCTCTGTGGAGAGTCCCTGGAACAGATCAGGGAATGGAGGTTCTGAGACCCCTGGTGATGCCCTGCTAGGGCTGAGTTCCAGTGGGCTGGAAGAGATGCTCAGGGATGGAGGCCCGTGGTATGCAGGGGGTGGAGGACTTCTTTCCCCCATTGCAAGCACCCTTTGTACCCACTTTCACCCTCACGGCACACAGAGGTGTTCACACTCAGGAGGGGTGGGCGGGTTTTAATGTGGGAGACCTTTTTTCAGGGTCTGGGACTACAAAGATATAAACTGCCCCCAACGTTGAGAGATTGTAGAGGAGCCAGTCCTAACATCCAATATGGAAGCAATCCTAAAGGCACAACTATTATGTCGGAACATACCTGAAGTAGCCCCTGTGAGATATTTCAGCATATAAACATACATCATCACTTGGTTGGGCAGGAAAGTGTAAAGAGGCTTTCTTCATTATGCAAGACAGTTTGCATCCTTAATCACTTGAAATGGAAAACTCTGATTTCCACTGGTCTGGTGGGGCTGGGGTGCTCACCAAGCTGTCATGGGGTTATTTTAGGGAGCCCCTGTTAGAAGTATTGTCATGTCTGCCTTTCTGTCATTCCAAATCTGTCTTTGGAGAATTGTGGGTGGCCCAGCCAACCCAACAGGTGTTCTTTTCCTCTGCACAGTAGAAGAATTCACTGGTGGGTGTTTCAGCCCTTGGGGGGGGACTGTGGGTGTTGTGGGCACACTTCCCTTGCTTGTCTGGTGTAGCTAGGATGCTCACCAAGCTGCTATGAGGTTACTTTGGGGAGCCCCTATCAGAACTCTGGGGATGTCTGCCTTTCTGTCCTTCAGAACCTTTGGAGACTCAGGGGGGCTGAAAGCGTAAGGGTGATGCTTGCCTTGTTTCCAGTGTCTGGCTGGGGGAGGTCTGTGCAGGTGAAGTTACCCTGTGAGTTTAGTGTCACTGGTTTGTTCCTGAGCCATTCCATAGACTCCTGTATCTACAGCTGTCTTTTCCAGAGAGAACACTGGGGAGATCTTTTTGGGGGGTCCATAACTGGGACCCCAGAAATGTACTTTGCCCCCAACTTGGAGAGATTTTAGAGAAGCTGGTGGCAGGGTGATGTTCTCTGTGTATTTGGTGTATGTAACTTGCTGGGGGGGTCCATTCTATACACTTTTGAACCTGTGCCTGACATTTCTCCCAAAAGCACTCTCCTGTCTTGGCTTTAGTCATGTTGGGTTTGTGCTGCCACAGTGGCACTGGTTCTGCTGGGTTTGCAAAAATGTCTCCCACCTTCAATTTCTACTGAGAGATTCTCTGGGACTTTGGATCTGTTCTGCTGGTTCTATTGTCCTTGCTTTTTTGCTGTTTTTTTCCTCCATTGGAAACAATGGAGGATGGGGCATCTTTTTTAGGGGGTTGTAACTCAGACCCCGTAAATCCAATCCTCACCAAACTTGGAGAGAAGGTAGAGGATAGTAAGCTAGAGATCTGCTGTGAGTTTAGTGTTTCTAGCTTGAATAAGATCCATTCCATACACTCCTAAGCCTCCTGAACCTGCACCTGTCATTTCCCCAGAAAGCACTTTCCTGGGTGCACCTTCTCTGGTGGGTTGTGACTTGGGCCCCATAAATCCAATTGTCACAAAACTTGGAGGGCAAGTAGAGTAGAGTCATCTTGAGATCCCCCGCAGGTTTGGTGTCTCTGTCTTGCTGAGAGGCATTCTACCACATCACAAACCTCACAAACTGAACCAGTTCATCTAGCATCAAACAGTTCATGACAGTCTGTGGTCTGCAGACCACACACATCATGAACCATGAACTGAACTGTATTTTCCCAGTTTGTGCCCATCCCTAAAACTAACAGAGACAAGACCTTGAAATAAACTGTAGCTGATAGTTTCTACCCTGTTGTTAGTGACAGGAGTATCTCAAGGCATGACTACTCTACACATTACTCCTACCTCTGTCAGAGAAGCCCTTCTCTAGAAGCAGGGAATGCTCAAGAGTTGTCGCAGCATTGTGCAACACTTCCTTGTGGAGGTCTGATTAGTCATATCACTTCCACGGGACTTTCATGACCTTCCATGGGATTTTTGATGCTAATACTTCTATCGTTTCTTATGGTTTTTCAAATGTTGATGCATGGTAACTGGGATTTTTGTGGTGTCCTCTATTCTGATGATTTTATACATTTTAATCTGATGCCTTTTACTTTGATGAAGACTGGTTGTATTTTTTGCTGTCTTTGTGATTGTTAAAATTGATGGGAAGTTATAGACATTAGATAAATAAATGCCAAAAAAAAATCCAACACACATTTTCATCATTGTTAAGGATATCGGTGAAAGTAAGGATTAGAAAGGAAATGAAGAGGTGTCTCTCTGGGCTGACTGCAGCTTTGCCAAAGTTTATTGCTATTCTGCTGAGGGGGAAAAAACCCTCACCGTTTAAGCTCCACCATGACCTGGTACTGCTGTGCTCTCAATTTTAGATCCACATTTTTCAAATTGTTGAAGATACTTGAACTTTTGCCTCCTGCTTCTTAGCACGGTGAAGTCACAGAATTTTAGGTCAAGAACACTCGTTGAAACTTACACTTTTATTTGAATTGTGAGCCATTTTACCTGTAGGGCTCCCTCTGATCTTATTACGAGTGCTAAACTTCGAATGGGACACTGTATGCTGTCACGAAAAGGGATTATCAAGGTTATGCCACACAGTGGGGTGCCTCTTCCTGACCTCATCCTACTGTTTCTCTCAATGGTGCATTTCCCTTAATGTCAGATACACAACAGACAACTGGCTGATTTACTATGGACCCACACGTTCCTAGGTGCTTTCCCTTCCTCCCTTTCGGTGGCTGTTTCCCATATAGAGTAATATTTTTAATCTCTCCCTCAAATGGCCAAGAGGAGGGGTGAGCCAATGACAGTCAATGACAAAAGTAATAGCAAAAGCGCCAAACAACATAAACAGCTGCCTGTCTAGACATACTAACAATATCTATACCAGCAGTTGTTTGGTTCTCTTAGATGATTTGAGTGGAGTGAGCTGAAGCAAGTTGCCTTAAATTCATACTTGACATGTTTGGCTATGGTTCTGACAGCTATCAAATAATTTATTAGCCATGTCCCTCAGCTTCTCGACTAGCACTGGAGTTTTTTCAAGCTAAGTATTATCTCAACTTCTTTATGGCACCTTTTTAGGTATTTCAGCCGCTGGTCTGTACTCTTTTGAAAAAATGCAATCTAAATTTATTTGTGCCATCTTACAGACACAACTCCCTTCCTAACTCCCTTCTTTGCCTAGAAACAAAATAAATGAGAATTGAGGCAAGAATCTGCCTTTCAGTGGCTTAGGATACACATAGGATACACATAGTTTAGAAAGAATGGGAGTTTTACCTGGTGCTCTTTTGTCACAGACCACTGATCATGCAAAATCTATAATTAATCAAAGAGTCCGTGTCATCAAGCGGCAGCAAGATTTCATGAAAACTCCAAACTTTAGAGCTCCTGCAAAATCTAGATACTCCATGACAATGACCCAATATCTTAAAACTTTAGATTTTCCTCCCCACAGGAGGGCTTTTACCCTGATTAGATATGATGTAATGCTGTCAATGTTATTAGAAGGGAAATATAAGAAGATCCCATATTCTAAAAGGATTTGCTCCCTGGGTGAGGTGGAAACATTGGGACATGTTTTCATCCTCTGCCCTTTTTATTTAAAAAATTGAGAGAAGACAATTCTTCCTTTTTTGGATGAACTAGTAGTGGTGATAGATAGGGCATGTTTGGAGAAACTATTGATAGATGAAATTCCAGCTATAACTAAGGTAACAGCTAGGTTTGTGCCAATAGACCTGCTTTTTTAGAACTTCTCTCTTGTTTTGAGTTTATGCTTTTTTAGATTTAATATACAATGGGGCGGTTATTCTTGAAATGTGACGATTGGTATATTTTATCCTTGTAATGTGTTGCTTTGTGTAACTTAGCCTGCTTCAGCAGGGAGGGTGTGGTATTAAACAAATAAATATAAATAAATACATAAATAAATGATGTACTTTTTAGCTATTTGTTTTTATTCTGCTGTATTTCTGAATATGGTCATTGACTGTAAATAAATAAATAATACCTGACTAGCAATATAGTTAAAAGTGAACTGAAGATGTCTTGAAGACCCTGAAAATTACTTCCTATTTCCAACAGTCCCCCTTTAGGTAAACTAACTGAATGTGTTGTCTCTGCATAACATACAGTCCTAGTCTAACCTGACTTTTGGCCTTATCTGTGGACTGGGACTGTTTTAGAGGATCTCCCTGGCCCAGTTTTCAGCAGCTTTTGATACACTACTGTACCAGAGATGGCGTATGCCAGGTTGAAAAATCTTTTTTTTTTTTTTGCATGTTTGTTCCCTCCTTTGAAGTCATCTTTTCCCCCCACTGGGAGCTTTCTTATGGTGCTCCTTAGGGTTCCTTAGGGTTCAGATCTGTCTTACTTTTATTTAACATTCAAAAAATAAACTCATTGGGAAAGAAAGTCTAGAGGTCTGAACAGCATCAACATCAGTATGCTGAAAACTTTCCACTCATATTTCATTCCCAGTGTAGCACTCCAAACTGTGCACCAGGATTATGATAAAGAAATGGAGATTTTAATCAAGAAACAAAGTGATCGTGGTTGGTATGGCTGCTAAAGTGTGGGGAGGAAAAGGGCACAGTTTACAGTGGACGGTTGCTTGGCAAGTGGGAGGGAAGGCAGTGTTACATAGTCTGATCTTGAAAGATCTTGGAAGCTAAGCAGTGTCAATTCAAGGAACACAGTGTCAATTCAAGGAAGGTTCTGCAGAAGATGGCAATGGCAAACCACCTGTGCTTCTCATGTGCCTTCAAAGCCCCTTGGTGGGGTTGCCATAAATCTGTTGTGACTTGATGGCACATACATATGTACATTACTAGCTATTTGGTATTTATGATATAATCCTTCAGTTGTTCATCTTGTAATAAGTCCTTGATGATGCCCTATTCAGAGGGATGGTCTTTAGCCATACAAGTTGTGCCAAGATCTAGGATATGCCCACTAGTTGCCTTCCATAGAAGTATGCAGCTTGTCTCTGCTGCCTAACTCATGTGGGCTAATTTTCTCTTCTATAGTGCACTTGCTATATGTGCACCAGCCGTATAAAATCCATCTCAGAGGCCTTACTGCATGCCCCCTCCCTATTTTCTTTTCTTTTTTTAATACTTTATTTATTTAGTTTTTTAGTATACAGTCAAAAGCACTTTTATACATATAAGGTAACGGGAGCGGTGGCGCAAGCAATAACAACGCTTGCATGTAACATCAAGAACAACCCTAGTGGCTGTTCAAGACCCACCGCGGCCGGGGTGAGCTCCCGGCCCTCAGTCCTAGCTCCCGCCCACCCAGCGGTTCGAAAGTAAGAGTACAAGTAGATAAATGGGTACCTACCCTTAGAAGGGTAGGGGGCACCCTCCTCTGTGTGGGGATGTGGTGGAGTTCGGCGATGACAGTGGCAGACGAATACCAGCGGCAGACGAATACTAGCAATGGCGGCGGCGGCAGCAGTGATGGCAAGGGCGGAACAGCAAGCACGACAACACGATGCGGTGATCCCTGGTGGCTGATGAGTATAACAGCACCCAGTGCCCGGCGTCCGATGACGGAGAAGTGGAGCGACGGCGTCGGCGAAGCGCACGGCAGCACAAGCGGCACAGGCGCAGCGGAGCCAAATATGTGCAGAGCTGAGCCGGGACTGCTGTGGGCCGCGCGCCAGAAGATCTACGCCAGGGGAAGGAACCAACCGCAGATATACGCTGGCCGAGTGAACTGCCGGAGAGCCGCGAGCAGCAAGCAGCGAACCCACCCGGGTGCTGGTAGGAAACCCCCACCCCTGAAACAATGTGGCCATAGAATTAGGAGCATTTGCACTTGCAACACGATTGTAAACCGCTCTGAGACCTTCGGGTCTGAGCGGTATAGAAGTCGAAATAATAAATAAATAAATAAATAAAATACCTAGTAGTGACTGGGAACCTGTAGAAAGGTACCATTTCTAGCTTTTTATTTTTAATGTAAGATTTGAAAAGACTAAAGCGCTTAATAGAAAAATTTGATATTGCTTGATCAAATGCTCCAATAATATTGTAGCGGGGATTGCTATAAAAAATGTGCAAGGTGATAATAGCCTATAAGAAAGGTGCACAGTTATCAATCCATGATTCAATGTTCAGCCAAGTGATACGACATAAACGGAAGACAGATTGCTCTGAGTTGGTGAGAGAGAGAAAAATTTAGAACAACCCTGAAGTATTACCCAAGTGGAAGGCAAACTAGGTTTGAGCAGGATAGATGAGAAGATTCTGAAGCGAGTAATAAAACAAAACCATTGCATTAAACCGAGAAAGCCCATAAAGGCAAGAGGAATCTAAAAGTTGAACTTGGAGCAAAAGTCTCAGAGGCTATTATCCCTCCAAAAGGTATAGGCAAGTCTTTTAAAGGCCAAAGCTATATTCAGCAATAGTTCAGTGAGAACTTGAAGTGGCAAAGTGCTACAGTGACAGCAGAACGAGTCATTCAGTTTTTATCTTATCTTTTGTCAGAAGTGTCAGCTTAATAAATGCTTCGAGTGGGGAGACCCATCTTGGTATTTTCTCGTAGTATTTTTCTTTCAGATTTTGCCAGTATTTAATCAGTGCTCCCCTTATTATATGCTGAGAAAAATTTGAATGTACTTTATCTTTGTTGTATCAAATATAAGCATGCCAACCCATTTTAAGGTCGTGTCCTTCCAAATTTAGTGTTCTTCTAATTTTATTCAAGTCTTAATCCAATTTAGGGCTGAGGCTTGGTAGTAAAGTTCCCAATTGGGTAATCCCATACCTCCTTTTTCTTTTTTCTCTTGTAAGTATTTCCATCTAATTCTTGGTTTTTTGGGGTACCATATAAATTGTCTTACAATTTTGTCCAGGTCCTTTAAAAATACCTTTTTCTTTAGTATTGGTAATTTTGGGGCAAGAAAGAAAAAACGTGGTAAGATATTCATTTTTATAGTGGTTATTTTTCCTAATAATGATAGTTGTATATCTTTCCATTTTAAAAGGTCTTTTTTAATTTCTTCCAGTAACTTTTTATAATTGTTTTCCATTAATCTGCTATTTCTGTTAGTCATCTGAATACCTAAGTAAACCACTTTGTTGGTAATTTCCAGTTTTGCAATCTTGGATATCTTATCTTTTTCTTCCTGTGTGCAGTTTTTAGTCATTATCTTTGGTTTTTTTGGTATTCAGTTTGAATCCTGCTACTTCCCCATATTTTTGAATTATGTTTAGCAAAGGCACTATTGATATCTCTGGTTCTTCCAAAATAAAAAAACTAGGTCATCTATTTTCTGAGGCACCATACCGTATTTCATGGAACCATCCCTTCTTAGCAATGGCACTGAAGTCGTAAAACTCTTTTCTGAGGAAGATTATTTTTGCTCTTCTATAATGGCCTCTATATATATATTCAAAGGCACTTTTTGTATTGGGGGGGCATTTGGTATCTGTAACACTTTTCTGGCAGCGATTCATGGGGGGTAACTATTATTGTTGCTCTTGATTTTATTTTCTGTGTTTTATGTATATTTTTGTTGATTTTATTTCTTGTCCTATGATTAATTATAATAACAACAAGCTGAGGCTCACAGGGAATCATAGGAGGGGGGACATTGTTTGGAAATCCTGTTGACCCCCCAGTCCCATCTCCAAGATTCTCTGAGCTTTCAGGATAGGCTGAGTACCCTCCAATTCTTCACTTTTCCTTTAACTACCTCTCTGCTGCTTTCAGCATTATGGGCTCCTACAGCATATTAAATTCTCATTAAACCTTTTTGTGTTTTAATTTGATTAATTTGCAAAGTCTATGTTTATGCACACTTGAGGAGTTTTCCCCTCTTGAATATGTAGAGTCCCCTAGATTGACAATGGGTAACCCCATTCTGTAGATTTTACCAATACTGGGGCAGACAATTTGCTATTAGACATGGCACATGATCATACATAGGTTGATTTGTGGAAGTTTGGTGGGGGGATGCCCCTCTTTTTCTGACAGGAATTGGTAGTATTTGGTTAGCTCAATAATTCTTCTCTGTCACTATTGGATTTTCCAGGACAACCTGCATTCCAAGTAGCAGCTCACTCATAGGCAAGAGTTCATTAGGAGCTACAGTTGCCACACCCACTGGTGAAGGCAGGGTCCCCTGCTGCCAGGCCCTGCCCCCCAGCCACTGATCAGCTGGCTGACAGGAGAGCTTACCAGAAGAAAGAAGAAAGCCTAGGCCACATTGCTGGCATTGCACAGGAAGTGAAATCATCATACCAGCAACTTGTGAGTGGCACTCTGATATTTGGGCAAAAGCTCTTTCCTTTCCTTTCCTTTGTCCAATGAAAGCTGTATGAAATTCTGAAATTTTATTTATTCTCTTTGTATTTCCAAAAACACAAAAGGAGTTAAAAAAAATGGTGGCCCCAAAGTTATATTAGGGGCAAAAGCTCTATGGTAGAAGCCAGTTTTTCCATAGAGTTTTTGCCCAAATACCAGAGAACAGAAGAAGACTTGGTTTTATCCTGCTCTTCACTACCCAAAGGAGTCTTGGAGCAGCTTACAATTACCTTCCCTTCCTCTCCCCACAATAGACACCCTGTGAGTAGGTGGGGCTGAGAGAGTTCTAAAAGAATTGTGAGTGACCCAAGGTCACCTATCTGGCTTCATGTGGAGGAGTGGGGAATCAAACCTGGGCTGATTTCGCACTAGAGCTGCCTCGATGTTGCGCCGCCGTTTGTCCTGATACTATTGGTCAATTTCACACCCGAAGCTGCGGGGCTGCATTTGACCCGCGGCTTTGCCCGATTTCCTCCCCAGTTTCGTGATCCTCAAAAAACAGGATCACAAAACTGCGGAGGAAATCAGGCAAAGCCGCGAGTCAAAATGCAGTCCCGCAGCTTCGAGTATGAAATTGACCAATAGTATCGGGGCAAATGGTGGCGCAACATCGAGGCAGCTCTAGTGCGAAATCAAACCTGGTTCTGCAGATTAAAGTCTGCTGCTCTTAACCACTACACCATGCATGCTGCCAGAAGTTGCTGGCATGATTACGTCATGGCATGATTATGTGTGACACAACATGGCCTAGGCCTTCTTTCTACTGATAAGTCCCTTCCACCTCCTGCTGGTTGCCATGAGGGACCTGCGAACCCTATTGGGAACCCATACAGGCAAGTCAGAAACTAAATATTATTGAGTAAATGTATTCACCTGATGTGAAAAAATGAGATTGTTTCCCCCAAAATATTATTTAGACGTGTCTACATTCCAAGATGTTATTAATACAATCAACTTGAACTGTACTATCTCACCCAGAAGTTTAGAATTATGGATAATTTCTCGTGCCACTAGCAATACCAGCACAAGCTTCTTGATACAGTGAAACCTTGCTAATGTGATAATGACTGGAAACCCCACTGGGAGCTACTGAATTTTGTGAATTAGCGTGTAACTGGATAAACAATACAAAAAGCAAAGATAATGCATCACAAATACATCACCTTTAGGGTGCTAATCTTTCTTTAGGCAGTCTTTGGCAAGGAAAAAAGCACAAACTGAACCACCCCTGGTGCAACCCCATGTGGCTCTGTGGCCTAGAGCCATGGATCCTTCTCTTTTTAATTTAATTAGTGATCACTATTATATGGGAACTCTGTAGCAAACTACTTAGCTAGTACATTCCAGGATCTTGTGTGAGGGAGTTCAGCACGGAAGTATTGGATCTGTTTATTACCCAGTTGGCAACATCTCTTGGCCACCAACTGATTATATATGCAGTTTCAGAACCTGTAGCAAGTGTTGCAAAAATACTTCCCCCCAATTTTGGAGACTGGGCCATTGGGGATATGTGACACTGTGGCGATATCTACAGTGTTGTAGGCACAACTCAATGGGATGTTTCAGAGTACTATCTCAATGGATTGGGCTTTCATGCTTTGGAGAAAAAGAATCACAATGCCAACCACTTACAAACGGTTTTTCCTACCCACACTTGCATACTGTTCAAAGAGCAAAAGCAAGTCTGTGTATGCAGTTGCTTGCCTGTGGTCAACAATTTATTTTATTTTATTAGTCTTATATCCTGCCCTCCCCACATTGTAGGCTCATGGTGGGTTCCAAACATAAAGATCTGCAATGAATGCAGATTTACAATTAAAATGTATTTCAAAAAATCCATTCAAATCAGTTAATTCACTAACATTCTAAGACAACAATGCACTTCAACAGATAATATTATGTCCAACAATGGTGTCAGCTTCTGGGATCTGCAATCACTGGAGGGGAGGCCAGACTGAAGTGGATGCCCTCTGCCTCAACTAAATGCCCGGCGGAAGAGCTCTGTCTTATAGGCCCTGCAGAACTGTAACAGGTCCCGCAGGTCCCTGATCTCATAAGGTAGCTCATTCCACCAGGCAGGGGCCAGGGCCAAAAAGGCCATGGTCCTAGTTGAGGCAAGTTGGACATCCCTGGGGACAGGGACTAACCAGGAGATGCTGATTCGTAGAATGCAATGTTCAACAGGGCTCATATGGGGAGAGGCGGTCTCAAAGATATGCAGGCTCCTGGCCATATAGTGCTTTAAAGGTAAGCACTAACACCTTGAGACGGATCTAGTATTCAATAGACAGCCAGTGAAGGTCATGCAGCACTAGGAGGTTATGTGCCTGCACAGGCAATTACATCAACACCCACACCACTGCATTCTGCACTAGCTGCAACTTCTGGAGCAAAATCAAGGGGAAGCCCCACCTAGACCATTGCATGGGTCACCATAGCCAGGCCGTGGGGGGTGAGATATGGGGCCAACTGCCTGATCTGCCTCAGAGGAAAAAAGGCAGACCTGGCAGTGGCAGTGACATAAGCCTCGATAGTTAGTGAGGCATCCAGAAACACCCCTAGGCTCTTTACCTTTGGTGTTGGCACCAACAGGGCCCCATCAAAGGCTGAGAGCCTGATACCCAATCCCAGTCCCCCCGGCCCAGGTGCAGAACCACTATCTTCGAACCACTTAGTTTCAGTCAGCGGTGTTGTAACCATCCAGCCATGGCTTGTAATGCCCTGTCCAGATGTTCAGGGGCAGAGTCCAGGTGGCCATCCATCAGTAGATAGAGCTGGATGTTGTCCGCATATTGGTAAATACAATGAAGTATTTATACATGCATGTTTCTCAGAAATGGTTCAGATTATCTAGAGAAAAGAAATTTGGCAATTTCCCTGTCTTGGTAACAGGTGCATCTTCAGTGTTAATCAGAGGTCATTTCGGGGGGGAACGCGGGGGAACACAATTCCCCCGGGCGAGGTGCAGGGGGCGGGGCACATGACGAAGCCCCACCCCTGCTTCCGGCCACCCCACTTCCAGGCCTCATTCAGCCAGGAGGAGGTAGGAGAAGAGGGAGGGTAAGTTGCTTCCTCCCTGCCTCTCCCCACCCCTGCCTGCCTGGGGCCAGGGAGGGCCTTGGCGGGGCTTCCTCCCACTCCCGCTGGCCTTGCAGGTCCACTGCCGGGCCCCTGATGTCAGGGGGTGTGGCATATGCTAATGAGTTATGCTAATGAGTTCCCCTAGCTCTTTTTCTATGAAATGACCCCTGGTGTTAATTATTCAAATTGATCTTATTGTGTTCGTATGAATCAGATGACATAAACTGTCCAATCCAACTGGTATGATATTTGTACAGTTTAAATAATTAATTAGCTTCATTTATTGTCCTCCTATCTCACAAAGGCTCATCAGATTACAAAAATGAAAAGGGAACAATAGCTACAAAACAATTTACATCATTTCAGTCAACGTTAAATACTACAACAATATTCCCTTCCTAGAAATGCCATCCTAAAAAAAACCCCATCTTGCACATTCTGTGGAATGACAGAAATGTGGGAGTCTTCCTGACCTCATAAGGTAGGTTATTCCACCATGGGGTAGCCACAACAGAGAACGCGTGGTATGGGCAGCTGTTGATCTTGCCCATTTTACTTCTTTACACAATGTATATCCCACCTTTCTGCCCAATCAGGGCCACCAAGATGGCATGTGCAGGGCTAACCTTTAAGTGATGTTACTCAGATGAATGAAGTCATTTGTTGTGCACATTTTCATATTTCAGTTAGGGCTGCCATCTCTGTCTCAGGAAATACCTCAAGATTTGGGGTGGAGTCTGGGGAGGAGTGGGAGCTCAGTAGAAATTTAATCACCATGGTATGCCACAGAATCTACTTTCTGAAGTTGCCATTTTCTCCAGGGAAACTCCTCTCTGTAGTCTGGGGATCAATTGCAATTCCAGGAGAGTTGGCAACCCTATCCAAGTGTTACACAAGCCATGTTGACTGGTTCCATGCTTACAGTCAGATAAACAGGACTTCTGATACTAACCAAAATCATGGCCTTCTTCAGTTATCAGCACCACATTCATTGTCCATCCACTTGCCATGTATGCACTTAGGTGTTGCTGTCTTTCTGGAATACTAAATGCTACTCAGCAGATTCTAATTAAAACCTTGGCTTCCTCTCTCTCTCTCTCTCTCTCTCTCTCTCTCTCTCTCTCTCTCTCTCAATGATGGGATTCTCTGCACTTCACAGGAGGGAAAAAGCCATTCCATCTGCTGCTTCCTTATCAAGCCTTAGTGCATACAGTACGAAAGGCTCCCTGATCTAAAGATAATCAAGATCACGTGCCTGGAGAATGAGCCAATTGTATGCAGATACGCACTCCATCAGTGTAAGGTTAATGCATTCCTTGTTGAAAGCGTATAATCATTTTGAAGTATCTGCTGTGTGTGTGTGCGTGTGTTTCAAAGAATGTAAAAAAAAGAAAAAGCAGAGCCTAATTTTATGTGCCTGGGAGTAACTATCTAAGCTTCAGGCAATACAAACGTTGCTATTACTGGGGAGTAAAAGCTCTGCATAATTAACAAACATCATCATCCTTACAGTTCCTGTAGAATGTGGTAAGTTCCTTGCCTGAAGGCGGCTCTCATCTTACTCTGTTTACCCTGTCCAAGATTAGATTAGTTTAATTATTATGAAAAAGACTGCTAAGATCTTACAGCCTAATTATGCAAATCTTTTTAAATGTTCACAAAAGTAATTTATTTATTTGGGAGATAAATGAATCTGTTTTGTCATAAAACAGATTGCAGTCCTGACGATGTACAAGCTGGGTTATGTGCCCTTAGGCAGATCTTTCACCACACATATCAATGGGATCTCGAGATTACAACATTCTATAAATACATAAATGATCTTCTTCTTTTTTTCCAAAGGCAGGTTTTATTGTTTCTGCAAATTATCATAATCCCAGAAAGAACAATTACAGGTTTAATATGCAACCAACCTTGTTATGAAAACAGGACTTCTCAGCCAGAATCATTTATAAAATGCTAACAGCTAAAACATTCCTGGTAGACCTATTAAGGTGCACCTGTTTTATGAGGCTTTGGATCAAATCTCTTTCCAAGAGTTCTCTCACATGTAGTGCTATGAGAACAATTGCTCCAGAAATGGTCCCTTCTTCAAAATAAAACGTAGAGGGCCTTTTTGAAACTTTCAGCTATGAAGAAATGGCATTGAAGGCTACAATGTAGTTGTCTTATCTCTGGATATTGGTAGGCCGCTATAACTGTACAGATAGGTTATCTTTGTACACATGTGTATCCTGCTTGCCCTTCTACCATACTATTTGAAGTAGCAAACATGGAGTTCTCTCTCTCTCTCTCTCTCTCTCTCTCTCACACACACACACACACACACCCTGCTAACCCTGCATGGTAAGCTAGGTTGGCAGATACTGACAGATGCAATCAGCTTTGTGGCTGAGCGAAGATTTGATGACAAGAGAAAATGGATTGGTATAAAATAAAAGTTACTACATTTGGGGAAATTTGGAAGGCATTTTATTAATAAATCTTCCTTCAGAATACTATTAGAGTTTCTTCCTCTCTTTTTTTACAATCCCATAGAACAACTTTATTTATTTGAATTATTTTTTTCCTGTGCTGCCTCTGCATACAATGACAATTCGGGAGGAAATAGCTGTTGGGAGTAGGTAACACAAGAGTCTGAGATTAATTCATACAGGAGCAGTTGCTCAATGAAGGGCCTAGGCCCCACTGTTTATAGCTGTATAGACCAAACTGGATCCACAAGTCTACTGGTAACCAATGTAATTGTGTTAATACAGATATAATATGAGCATGCTGTGCTGACTAGTGCTGAACACAAGTTGGGGTGGGGGGCAGAGGAGAAGAAGAAGAACAGCAGCAACAAGATTGAATTTATACCCTGCTGTTAACTCAGAGTCTCAAAGTGGTTTACAATCTCCGTCCCTTCCTCTCCCCACAACAGACACCCTGTGAGGTAGGTGGGGCTGAGAGCTCTGAGAGAACTGCTCTTGAGAGAACTGTGAATGACCCAAGGTCACCCAGCTGGATGCATGTGGAAGAGTGGGCAGTCAAACTTGGTTCTGCAGATTTGAATTCGCCACTACACTAAACTGGTTTTAATAAAGTTGTCCAATGTAAATCACATTATAGTAATCGCATTGAGAGGTCGCTAAGGGCCAGACTGGGATTTCTTTGGTCCCCCCCCCGCCCCCGTTACAATTAGATCTATGGTGTTTTGGTTCAAAACTAGGGAAACTCTCTCCAGTACTGTTTTTCCAGCCTCAAATAGCCCCATGGAACCAATTTTTTTTTTTGTCCCATGGCAGGGGTCCCAGTGAGAACATAAAGTTTTGAATGCTTCCACAGCAGGCAAATAGAGCTTCAAGGGTTCTACCAGGTAGGGTTGCCAACCTCCAAGTGGGACCTGGAGATCTCTTGATATTACAATTGATGTCCAGATGACAGAGATCAGTTCCCCTGTAGAAAATGGCTGCTTTGGAGGGTGCACTGTACTCTCCTAAAGTCCGTCCCCTCCCTAAACCCCCAAAATATCCAGGTATTTTCCCACCCAGAGTTGGCAACCCTACTTTCAGGTCATGAAAATCCTCCTCACTCCTGCACCATGGTCCTAATCTGAATTGGCCCCTTCACACATGTATTTTAAAAGAAAGAAAAAACTGGGAATTTTTTCATGCAATTCATGACCATTGTATCTGATTTGGCTCTAGGACATGATCTTCTCAGGCAACATAAGTAAGTTTAAATAAGTTTGTGGCCTTTTTCAGACATTGCATATGATGACAGGCCAACCTGGTACAACTTGTTTAGTTTCCTAGGATCTTTTAGATATTTTCTAAGAAGTTATTAGGCTGGCAGAAAGCCCTAGAGTTGCCTGTTGGTTGGTTTGTTGTACTGATTAAAATGCCCTACATGTTCACTTCAGCAGAAATAATAATATTTTAATTCTTTTGAAACTCTGTCCTTTATGCTTTTTAGCATAGATCACCTGGAGGTCCCATTTAGGACCAGCATGGAATAAATATTTGAAAAATAAACACAGGAACAGAAAAAAGTACAGAATTGGCCACATGCAGTCAGATAATGGACTAGTACAAGATATAAAACTTATTTTCAAAATGACTCAAAAATATAACTTATAGTGCAACAAGTAGTCTGGAGGACTTTCTAAATGTTTGGCTAATACTTAAATGTTCCAGTCAACAAGTATGTTACTTAGACAAGGTTATGCTGACCTAAATTACATGGGTGAAATCCATAACGGGGAAATCATTAAAAGTTTCATATGGTAGGAGATTCAACTATTTCTATTGAGTGTGTTTGTATGGTCCAAAGAGACCTGCTATATTCTCACTCATAAACATGGGAGTGGCTCAGTGGTAGAGCTTTGCACACAGCAGGTCCCAGGTTCAGTGCCATTTCCAGTTAAAAGGATCCAGTAGTATATGATGCAGAAGACCCTACTGGATATCCCGGAGAGTCACTATCTGTCAGAGTAAGCAATACTGACCTTGATTGACCAATGGTAGGCCTTGGTATACAGTGGATTTACATGTTCATTTTGCACATTTCCTTTTACATAAACTGCCCCAATATAACTCCCAAAGTTTCTATAAAGGTCCTCCCCCAAAGCTATTAGGGGACTTGATAGCAGAGGGTTTTTTAAAAGGACAAAGAAATCAAGGAATGGGCATGTGAAACTTTCAGGTCCAATTTTTTAGAGAAGGAAGGACTTCCTTTGACTCTGGAGATCTGTTGCCACTGTGGCTTGACAATACCCAAGTGAACAAGTGGTTAGATTTAGGACAAGAACATTTCCCATAGCAGTGCTAGATATTCTATGCAGCTGCCTCTGTCCTCAAATATTCCTGGATCCCAGATAAATTAACATTATGGAAGATGCAAAGGAGCTAACTTAGCAAACCCTCTGAGTACAAAAAACAAAATGGTACATAAAGTTAAAAAAAAACCCCACTTTTTTCAATTTATCCTGTCCCCTACCCCCTTCGTAAGAACTGATCAAGTTCACCTCCAATGTTAATGTCACAATGATTCATTAATGTCTTTTACAGTCAATGTTTATTTCCTCATTTTGGTTGATGCACTTCATTAGAAATATATTGCGCTAAGAACAATGCAGCTTGTCTCCTTGATTTGTATATAAATTAACTGCTATTTAAATAGGCAGGGCAATGGTTCTGCATGGAGATTATACCTAGAGTTCTCTTGTGTATTAAATGGAGGATGTGAGCGATGGTATTAACTGGCTGCTATGACATCACCATTATCATGGATATTCCAGACATTAGAAGCTGCTGGCTGTCATTTAAATGAACACATCTCAAATGCACCTGCTTTATAATTATTCGTTTGGAGTGGGATCATTAACATATTCCTTAAGTCATTTACAGGCAATTTGGTTTTACATTAATGCTTTTTTTCATTCTTTGTAACAATTAATGATAGGTATATATACAGACATGGGTGCAATATAAAAGAGTTCTTATCATAGTTTCTGCATGTTGAAGGTTTCCAGGGTGTACAGTTTTCTTGTCATGTTGGATACATCAAGTTGCCTTTTCAGTACTTTCCAGATGAGCTAGATAGTACATAGTAACTGTGTTTAATATTTGTGGTATAAGGAATAAACAATTTGCTGAAAACTTGCCAGATGTATTTATACACCGATGATCTTCAAAATAGGGGAAGCAAAAAATTTTTACAAAATCTTTTTATTTATCTTTGGATTTATATCCCGTCCTACCCCGAAGGCTAAGAAGAAATGTCTAAGAAGGAGTGTTCCATCGCAGAGCCAAATGAGACATAACTCTGGGAGATTCAAAAAGAGGTCTTCCCAGGTTGTTTTGAATGAAACCAAGAACAACTCAGGCCCCTCATTCTGATCAGGTGCTTGGCCCTGGATTGGAGTACAGCCAGGTAGAAAAAGGTCTTATCCAACTGCCAGGATGCTAAGAATTAGGAGGAGAAAAATTCCAGCATTCCCTTTTCATGGTGAAGCTTACAGACTTCTGTTACCTCCACCCTCTTAAAACACTCCCCCATTAACTTCCTATCCCCCTATCAGAAGTCAACACCTGGTCCCAACTTGACAGGACAGCTGTGGCCCAGATTCACCCATGCAAGGAAGGCCAGGACAGGAAGGTGGCTGAGACTCAGGAAGATCACTCTGACACAGCCAAGAATAAGGCAGGGAGCCAGGCAGAGGTGGGGAGAGGTGTGGTCAGAAGACAAGGCCAAGCTTGGACTCAGGAAGGCCAGAATGGGAGAGGTTTTGTGCCCGAGCTGCAAGGGGAAAGAGAAGGGCAGGGAAACAGACAGCAGGGGAAATAGGCAGTAAAGGCTTCCCATTCCTTTTATAGTCTCCCAGATGGAGCAGGTGGAAGGATATTATAGACAGGTGGGGGGCAGGGAATCCAATAAAAAGGAAGGCACCACAGGAGGCCAGAGAGGCAGGAATAGGTGGAGTGCAGACCAGGGAGAGAAAGTGTGTAGAGAGCCATTCTGGGGAAGGAAGAGGATCTAGGTGCTGGTCCCACTCTCCTTCCTAATTCTGAGGTTTGTGGGTGAGTTGTCTTCTTTGATGGTGGGATGGTGGATGGCAGGGAGATTGTCTCAGGGTGGGGAAGCCTCCCCCCCTCCCCCAAACTTTCCTTCTATCTGCAGTGGCTGCAGCTGCTTCTTCAACTCTAAAGCCCCACTAATAGGGTGTTTGAAGCACAAGCACGTAGTCTGGCAGACTTCTGGATCTTTAATAAGAACTCAGCCACTGCAGCCAAATAGTTTTTATGGAAAATAAAGGAAGGAAAGAGTCTTCCCCCTGAGCCTATACAAAATTCAAATACATTCTGGCTCACAATGTGCCAAATTGTACCAAGGTGATTTTCAAATTGAAGGATGAAAAGGGGGATGGGGAAAGGTCTGTATGTGAACCCCTCCCCCATTCCAAGCCTTAGCAATATTGTGATATTTGAATATTGAGGATTATTTTGAAGTAATTGGATGAATTATTAGTTCAGTCAAGGCTTGCTAACGAGCTGGTTTTCCACTGGCATTACTAGTCTCTCTCCCCCCAGTGTTCCCTCTAAGATGAGCTAGCTCACAGTTTTTTAGCCTCTGGCGCACACATTTTTGTCTTAGCTCAGGAAGGATGGCTCCAGAGCAAACTAATTTATGCAGTAGCCAAATTGCTTGCTCACAACTTTAATGCCAGTAGTTCACAAAGTAGAATTTTTGCTCACAAGACTCCACAGCTTAGGGGGAGCATTGCTCCCTCCCCCTTCTGGTTGTCAGGTGGTACTTCTCTTTTGCAACTTTATGGGTTTGGCCCTCTGCTGGAATTTGGATGGGATTTCGTCCCTGAGAGGGAGCTGTAGGAGTGGCCTGAGGGAAAAAAAGGATTTTTGAGGGAAAAGAAATTTCTGAGGAGAAAAGGGAGAGGCAAGCCATCTGTGCCCAGTGAAGAGAAGAGCTTAGCTTGAGGAGGAGATTCAAAAGAGCGGAAGCCTCTGGCGATCGGCTGCTTCACCAGCACCATGGAGAGCCGCAGTGTGAGAGACTTGCGGAAGGCCTCAGAGGCACAGTAGACTCTTACAGTCTCTTTGCCTCTAACTTTAAGTTGTGTGGCCCAAATCTGAGTTTTATATACATAAGAGGACTTGTAGGGGGGGTCATTTCATTTCCCCTTGTATCCCCTTTCATACATTATTTCCTCATTCTCTTGTCCTTTTAGCCACTATATTGTTTCTTCTCTTCCCACTTCCTTGTTTTATTCCTACTAACCAACTTTCTTTTATCTGCCCCCCCCAAAAAATTCTTCAGCTTTATTTATTATTTATTTTCTTCATCTATTTGCTGTCTCCCCATTAGGGATCGAAAGCTGCTCACATCATTCTCCCCTCCTCCATTTTATCCTCACAACAACCCTGTGAGGTGTATTAGGTTGAGGGAGAGCGACTGGTCCTAGGTCACTCAGCAAGCTTCCATGTCAGAGTCAGAACCTGGGTCTCCCAGATCCTAGTCTGACTCTAACCATTGCACCACACTGGCTTAGCTTTACCTCCTTCCCTCCCCCTGGCAGCCTTTCTACCTATGGAAAGACTGGCCAAGTTGCAAAAGTCATGTAGTAGCAAGTTGCTCTGGTGAATTGTGTCATGGTCACTGTCAGGTTGGACTAAGTCATGCACGTCATCCAGGTGAGTTGCATGGCATCAAGTCATAGCCACTGCGGCACCTGTGTGAGTTGTGCAAATTGCTTGGTAGCAAGTTGTGTGGCCCTCGCTCTGATGAGGCAAGAAGGGGAGCAGGAGTAGACTGGTAGGCCAGAATAGCCCTGCAGGCTGCAAAGGGTGCTGCCCCCCAGGCCTTTTATTGACAGAAACCAAGGTTGGAAGGCTGGCAATATTGTTGTGGCTGTCTAGAAACCCCAACAACAGCTACTGAGATCATCCATTTCTTTAAGGTACAGGCACTGCTTCTATTATTAGGGGTGGGGGGAGTAATCCCCCTTTTCCTTTTATTTTGTATACCTGTAACATTCCTCCTTGGTTTGGAGCAGTGGAAGCCAGTGGACTGAAGATACTGCTGGTTTATCTTTCTTATGGACATCCTTCCAATAACCAACCCATATCCCATAATTTCTACCCTCAACTCATGGTTGATGGCCAGCGTTTCAAGGTCATTTGCATATAGAAGCTGATTGGACTTCACTCCATTCCACACCTCAAACCCCCCCCCCCCCCACAAGACAGTTGCAATTCTCAGTTGAATATGGGACCTATTGTATTTTGAGGTAAAATATGTCCTAACTCACAACACATCACTTCCCCTTCAAAAGAAACAAACCCAATAACACAATCATGCCACACCACAAAAAAGACAGACCACACCACAAGCAGAATACCACAAGGCAAAAAATGATAGGAAAAGGTGCCAGCAGTCACCCCATTACTGCCACAGAGAGTGCTTCAGCGGATGGTGTGCAGGTCCCAGGTTCATATTTTAAAAGCTGCCTGGGGGATTATGGACCATTCACACACTTTCAACCTTAACATACCTCATAGGGTAGTTGTGTGGATCATATGGGGGAGTGGAGAATGATGTCAGCTGCTTTGGTTCCCACTGCAGGGAAAGACTGCCCTTTCCCTAGGCAGAGTCTGGGGTGGGATGTAAACCTGAAGACAGACAGGCAGATAACGGTAGGCTGATGGCTGCCTGGAAAGGACATAGGGTTGCCAACTCCAGGTTGGAAACTTCCAGGATATTTTAGGGATGAAGCCTGCTGAGGGTGGGGTCTGAAGAGGAGGAAGAGGGGGACCTCAGACAGACACGCCATAGACCCCACCCTCCAAATAAGCTGATGCCAATCTCCAGGTGACAGCTGGAGAGCTCTTAAAGCTCTGGTGCTAATTTAAAGTGCTGGGGAAGTGTTCAAGGCTCCCTCTAAGCTGTGGAGTCCTGTGAGCAAAAATTCTACTTGGTGAGCTCCTGGCATTAAAGTTGTGAGCGAGCGATTTGGCTGCTGCATGAATTAGTTTGCTCTGAAGCCCTCCTTCCTGAGCTAAGACAAAAATCGGTGAGCCGGGCTTCCGGTTTGGCTCCCGCGAATGGCGGACGCATCCTCGGGTCACTCCCGAGGTCGTCTCGCCCACCCGCGGTGGAGGAGGGAATCCGCGCAAGCGGAGACCCGAACGAGCCCCTCAGGATGAGAGGGACTCGGATCCGGGGCGCGTTAGGGCGCACTAGGGGGGAGCCTCTTTCTCAGCCAAGCGGTCGGAAATTGAGGCTCTCGCCATGCCCTGCCCCAATG
>NW_015174290.1:1100744-1105914 GCF_001447785.1 Gekko japonicus
CTTCTGCCCCCCCCCAATGCTGCCTTCCACAGGATCCACCCCCAAATCTCCAGGTATTTCCCTCCTTAGAGCTGGCAACCTTACTTTCCTCTCAGTGCCTGTTGGTAGGCAACTAAGCTTGGTCCTGTCACCTATTTTGGGCTTTGGGAGAAAACACATTGGGCCCAGTCCTGATAGGGTTGCCAACTCCAGATGGGAAATTCCTGGAGATTTGAGGGATGGAGCCTGAAGAGGGTGAGGTTTGAGGAGGGGTGGGACCTCAGACAGGTACAATGCCATAGACGCCACCCTCCAAACCAGTCAGTCCCTCATGGGGAACCATTGTTGCCAATCTCCAGGTGAGGGCTGGAGAGCACTCAGAATTACAACTGCTCTGCAGAAGGGAGGGCGGAAGTCAGCTGAAGTCAAAGGGGCAGATAATGGTAGGTTGATGGTTAGCTGGGAAGGAGATGAGGTTGCCAACTCCAGGCTGGCAAATTCCTGGGGATTTGAGGGGTTGAGCCTGGAGAGGGTGGGGTTTGTGGAGGGGTGGGACCTCAGACAGGTAGAATGCCATAGACTCCACTCTCCAAACCAGCCATTTCATCCTGGGTAACAATTGTTGCCAATCTCCAGGTGAGGGGTAGAGATCACTCAAAATTACAACTGCTCTTCAGGTAGCAGAGATCAGTTCCTCTGGAGAAAACAGTGGACTCTGTCATTATACCCTGCTGAGGTCACCACAGCAAATTGACACTGTTTGCCCAAAGCCTCTTTCTAGATCTCGTTGTATTTATTTCCACAACGGGCCTTATTCCTAGTATAACAATACAACAATATACCATTACAGAGTTCCAAATTGAAAAACTAAAAAAAAAATAAAACTCACTGCGTCTTATATCGAGCATAACACTTTTTAAAAAATAGTATTCAACAATTAAAATCTGGCATTGAGTTAATAGGTTTTGCACTTCAGTCTTCTTTTAAAAGTCCTGTTTCATTACAGAAATTCTATCCATCAACATTATATGCCACAGTTGATGTGCCAAAATTTCTGTCTTTGGAAGTGTATACTGTTTCCAGCTCTGTGCTAATATAATTCTAGCTGCAACTACTAAAAATAATAGCAGGTGCCACTGATTTTTAGGTAACTGATCTATATTATACCCCAACAAATGTGGAGTGTATTTCTATAGCCATTATTCTACTTATTTCATTTTGTATATTATCCCAGAATTTATTGACAACATTGCATTCCCACCACCGGTGAAAAAGGTGCCTATTTTCTGCCTTCATCTTAAACACTTATTTGAGGTATTGGGACTCATTTTAAATAATCTAGTTGGAGAAGAATACCATCTATAAATGACTTTAACACTCGTCCTACTATTACCACAAGGTCTTGCACATTTTTGCCAGCTTTCCAAAACCTACAAGGCTTGTTATTGGAGACAACTGGAGGACAAAATGAATGGCTGTATATACCAGAGCAATGATGGCTCTATGTCCTTCATCTCTTGCCTCATTCCGTCAGCATTTCAAGAAGGTTAACTGAGACGACATTTACAAAATCTAAAACGTTGCTAAATCCAATTTTTCATTATTTGCGTCTTTCAATCTCCACCATTCCCCACCCCAGCCACTAAATTATGCATTTAGGAAGTTTTGGTTCATCTGAAGGTATCATTTAAGTTCAGAGAATAATAACTTCCCAATATTACGGCTGATTTCATTTTTAAATCAACATTATCACATCATTATAGATTTGTCAGTTTTATGGAACAATTATTCAGTTGGTTTATTTCAATTTCCAATTATTTCAGATTCCACAATTCACTAAGAATGCATTCTCGTTAACTTTCTTTAATTGGATGTTTTTTTCGTAATAACTTGTTTAAACCATGAGGGAAAAGCACGTGGCTAGAAATTGTTAAAGTACAGTTCACAAATTTCATTGTGAATGGCAACATTCATTTAATTCAGATAATCCAAGTAAAATGATTGCATGTCAGATGGCTGAAATGAAGACAAAATATAAAATCACGTTTATGAAAAAAAACATGTAGCATATCAAATGTTTTATATATGTCTGTATGCGTTTAAAAATTTCTAAATTCTCCCACCAGTAGAATTAAAAAGACTTCACTGGTACTTCTCCAAAGCAGTTGAGGATTCAGTCTTAGTGTGTTCAAACTGCTACAATATGCAATCAATATACTTTAATTTGTTTTACACTTGTTTAAAATGAAGATTATCACTGAGTCAAGCCTCTCAGTGTGTAACACAAACTGAAATGCATCCTTACATTCTTTGAACACAGCCCAGCTATTTTCAAATTAACCACTAGGTGGCAATACTTGTAACCTGAATACCTGTGACCTTTGTATTATGAGATCAAAATTTTAATATTATAAGCATTTATCACTTGTGTTCACCTAACCACATTCATATTTCGTCAGCTACATGCAGCACAACCAGACCACCTTCCTACCTGTTCAGTCAACAGTTTTCATTTATAAAGGACATTTTCAGTGTCATGACACCCATCTCACACAAGCCCTAATTATGCATGATTCAGTTCACAGCTAGCCATATGTAACAACTGATAGTTACGGATAAGCTTCATGTGGCAAAAAGATGCATGCAGCCAATGCAGATATGAATCAGTCATGTGCAATTGTTGTGTACATACAAAACTGATTTTTGCATATAGTTCTTCCTGAATAGAAGTGAAGGTCCAGTAGCCATGACTAGTTGAGAACTGATTTATGCTGCTTTATCAGCACCAATTATCATTTGGCAGACTGAGGGAAGTGATCTTCAGACAGAAACTTAACTGAGCTGAGCTTCTCTCTTGTTAGGCATTCCCCTCACAAGCAAGAATCATATAGCCTATAATCTGGCACATTGTGCTAAAACAGATGGTGCAGTAGTAGGAAAATCACTGGGTAACTATGTAATGATGTGATAGAGGGTTTGGATGTAAATTGACCTGCTGGAGTTTGGATGTGGCAAAAAAAGGAATGGCATGGGATATGATCATATCCAACCATTGCACTCCTTCAGCTTGTATGTTTGACAGAGACTCTAGGACTGCCTGAGCAATCAGAGAGCTGCAGGTGGATGTGGAATCTCCAAGTCCAACTTCTCATTATTGTAGGTCAATCAGTTCCCATATCCCGTAGCCCCCCATCTACATAACAGGAATAACATGGACCCAGGGTAAAACATAAGGGCAAAATATTGGATCCCTCAGGTCTGTTCCACTAGCAAAGGTACTTTCCTCCATCCCAAAGACTCTTCCCTTGAGCCAAGAGTTTCTTCCACTAGCATCCTTCTTCCTTCTGCATTTGGGGAAATCTTGAGCCAGAGGAAGGCAACACCAGTAATGGAACAGATCTGCAGCCTTCCACCTGGTAATCACTAGAAACGCTGACAACTTTAAAGTACAAATATTTGTAGGTGATCATACCATTTTTAACAGCCATGACCTTTTGTGAGCCAAGCCTCAACATTTCCTTGTGGCAGAGCCATCCAACTCAAATAGTATGCTGAACAACTTTGCAGCTATACAGTGGCTGTGGCAGTGTAGTTTCATTTCCTGCTGCCTGTATTCTCTTTCAGCCCCACCTACCTCACAGGGTGTCTGTTGCGGGGAGGGGGAGGGAAAGGAGTTTGTAAGCCACTCTGAGACACCTTTGAGTAGTGAAGGGTGGGGTAGAAATCCAATCTCTTCTCTTCTTCTTTTCCACAGGTATGTATGTGTAAAGTGCCGTCAACTCACAGCCGATTTATGGTGACCCTATAGGGTTTTCAAGGCAAGTGATTAAGCCGAGGTGGTTTGCTATTGTCTTCTCTCTACAAATTCTTACTTGGTGGTCTCCCATCCAAGTGCTGAACCTGCTTAGCTCCCGGGATCTAATGAGATCAGGCTACACTATACCATTCCTCATCCCCTTTCCACCTCTTCAATATTTATTTATTTACAAGTTTCTTACCTCACCTTTCTGCCCCCATATGGCCACCAAGGTGAAATAATCCCCCCATGGTCAAGGATCTCTGGCTCATGCAATGGGGGGATGTGACTGTGTGAAAATGAGCATGTGCAAACTGATGCAGATCAAGATAGACTGCAAATCATTAATCCTGACCAGACAAGCAGAGCAGTAAGACTTTTTAGGAAAAAATGGAATGTGTATTTATACATAACTATGTTGTTCATTCCTCGTTTACACAATTGGAGACAGTGCACAGTGAGGCAGCAGCAGTCGATGGGAGTGATTAATGTGCACTGTGTATGTGTTGAAAATAACTCTTCATACAGGCTTGAGCTGATCACCCTCCAAAACAACCATTTTCTCCATGGGGACTGATCGCTGTAGTCTGGAGATCAATTGTAATTAAGAGAGATGTCCAGCCTTTCCCTCACCTCCACAAACCCTTTCAATTCCAAAGCTGCTTCCCATTTAACACTAACAGTTTAACTGACTAATTGCTCATGCCCCACGGCCTCTTGGAACTCCCAACTTGGGAGTTGTAGTTCTAATTCTCTTTGCTATGGTTGCAGTAAGGCCAGCAGAGAACTACAACTCCCAAGGTGCAAATAATCAAAAGTGGGGGTGTTAGAATGGAGGAGCCAGGGGGACAGGCCAATAGGACACCAAGGCAGCTTCCCCAGTGGCCAATGGGATAGTAGGTGAGTCATTGCCAGCACATATATATATAAGCCAGTCGAATCCGACTCTAGGGTTGCGGTGCTCATCTCCGTTTCAAAGCCGAAGAGCCAGCACTGTCCAAAGACGTTTCCGTGGTCATGACTAAACACCAAGGCGCACGGAACGCTGTTACCTTCCCACCGAAGTGGTACCTATTTATCTACTTGCAATTTCTTGCTTTCGAACTGCTAGGTTGGCAGGAGAGATAGATAGATAGATAGATAGATAGATAGATAGATAGATAGATAGATAGATAGATAGATAGATAGATAGATAGATAGATATACACACACACACATACAGAGGTCATTTCGGGGGGATCGCAGGGGATCGCAGTTCCCCCAGGTGAGGTACGGGGGCGGGGCACATGACGAAGCCCCGCCCCCTGCTTCCGGCCGCCCTGCTTCCGGCCCTCATTCAGCCAGGAGGAGGCAGGAGAAGAGGGAGGGTAAGTTGCTTCCTCCCTGCCTCTCCCC
>NW_015174290.1:1106018-1143294 GCF_001447785.1 Gekko japonicus
CATGACACACTTCCGGTGATGTCAGGGGGTGTGGCATATGCTAATGAGTTATGCTAATGAGTCCCCCTAGCTCTTTTTCTACAAAACGACTGTTTAGTTTCTTCTGTTTTATTCTATATATTTTTCAAGTTCCTATACCTATGTGGATCATGATTTGCAATGATTATGTGATGATAACTCAACTTATCTCTAGACTTTACTTGTTGTTTTAACTGCTGTTATGCAATATCTTATGTTGATGTTATGATGCTTAAGACCTTTGGTTAAATGACCTAATAAACAAAAGAAATGAAAGGAATAATTAATTACTTTTGCAAGTTAAAAATACTATGTCACTTGTTTTTTCTTTTCTTTTTTTTTCTTTTATTAAAAACAGTGGCCCCTGCCACACGGGCAGGAAACTGCAGAGGAGAAGTGTGGCTGTTTGCCCCGGGGCAAACTAACATGCAGTAAAGCGATCAGACCTACTGTGGAGGTTCTGTGGAGGTACTGTGGAGGTTCCATGGCAAGGGAGAGGTGCCGATCACAACACACGCCTGCGCGCAATGAAGAAGCGCGCGGCGCGGCGAACTGGTTTTCTTTTTTTGTGTACACTACGAATGCGCATGCTCCGTTGGGTGCGTGTGCGCATCCACGGAGACGTGGGAAAAAAAAACCCCTTTTCCGCAAGGGGACATGGGCGGGCGCCGGATACCACCGGAAACGCGATCAGACGCCCGCCCTTGCCCCGCAGTTTCTGGAAACTAGTACCTCCAAGGTACTAGTTTTTTGCTGCGCTTTTTCGGCAGGAAGCCTCAGTTGTGCCACAGAAGCACTATGCTTCCCAGATGTGCTGGTGAGATCGCGACCGGAAACTCCGCTTGTCTTCCGTATCTCTTGCGTGGCTAATGTTGCGTGTGACCGCAGCCAGTATATGGCATAATAGCTTAACAAATATATAACACAATATAGATGGCGTAATGGCATAAGACTATATTTAAAATATATATATGACATAACTTAAAAGATCAATATTACAACCTACTCGATATATTCTACCATTTTATCATACTATATTAACATTTATATCTTATTGATATTATCGGTTATTTAATATCAGATTAATACAAATACAAAATCAAAGCTTCATTGGTAAGGAAACAAGCATTTAAAACAAAGCTCCTCGTGGTTTGGCCGACATTTAAACAAACAGTGAAAACAGGTGTGGTGCGCTCGAGACACAGAACGGCCACTTCAACAGGGTTCTTGTTTTTGTTTTTGTTTTTTTGTTTTTTAAAAAAGGTGGTCGTGATTGGCAAATAGACTTAAAGAGTCAATACAGCACTTGTTCACCAAAGTGGTTGATAGCTTGAACAGAATCCAGCCTCCTGAGAATCCCAGTGCTTTTTTATGCTTGGGAGAGTGAGCCATTTTAGACTGTTCTCAGCAAAAACATGACTGTACGTTTTAAGACTAACAGTTTACTGTAGCACAAGCTTTTGTGAGCCCAAGCTAGAGATGAGCCAGTCTGGCTCATTTTTATTTTTTTACATAGGAAGTTGTCATTACCATCAGCTTGTCTCAGTTTTGTTGATAATCTTTTAACTATTTGAAACTGTTTTTATGGGGTGCTTCTGAGTTTTCATAGGGTTAGAGCAAGTGGTGTGGATCCAGAAACCAAGAGTTAAGCAATGAGAGAGCCATCAAGAATGTGGATTTTGAGAGGGGGACTGAAAACTGACAGCCACAAATTCAAAAACTGGGCGAGCAGTTTCTAGTTCAGTTCTAGTTTGCGTTGTTCTCATATGTTGTGACAGGTAACAGTTTTTAGTGTTTGCTGTAGTCAGAGTAATATGCACATTTATTCAACTGAAAGCACTAAAATCATGGAAGGGAATAACTTCCATCTGCATAAATCTCCAAGATCTGTTACATGTTAACCCTTCCCTCCCTCTATTCAAAGAGCCGAGAGCAGTGTGCATAGTTCTACCTTGAACTATAGTCCTTTCAGATATTGCAATTCTGCCACTCCAGTCCCATAGACTAGGATGCATACTTGCCATTTAGTATGAAAGGGGCAATGTGTATATTTTGCAGCTTCAGTACTTTGAGAGCCAGTTTGGTGTAGTGGTTAAGAGCGGCAGACTCTAATCTGGAGAACCGTGTTTGATTCCCCACTCCTTCCCATGAAGCTAGCTGGGTGACCTTGTGTCAGTCACAGTTCTCTCTCAGCACCACCTATCTCAGAAGGTGACTATTGTGAGAAGAGGAAGGGAAGGAGATTGTAAGCTGCTCTCCTTTGGGTAGTGAAGAGTGGGGTACAAAAACCAACTGTTCTTTTTCTTCTACTTGCAACCCCAAAATTGGAGTTTCAGGGGTACACGTTTGCTAGTACTGAAACTGCAAAACATGCATGTTGCCCTTTTCAGACAGCTTGGTGATCTTGCATTTGAAGATGATCATGTATACCAAGTTCTTCTAGTATGAAAGACTGAAGTGCCAGAAATGTAAAGCATGAAAAGGGCTTGTTTTATCCTCAGACTCAGCAATGAAGCTCCCTGGGTCTCCTTGGGATAGTCACTCTGTTGCACCATACTGCTCCTGTAAAAGTTCATTTCCCATTTGTTAGAAAAAATCAAATCCAGGGAGTCTCAGATGATACCAGGATTGTGAACATGAAGAAAAGGAAGGAAATCACTGATGTGATGTCGCTCTCAGTGACAAATGGGAAGCCCGTTTTCACTCATCTGAGAAGACAGATTCATTGAAATACTAAAGCAACATTTCTGCATCGCTGCTTAACTTGTGTATATATGTACAGAATATAACATGTGCACACACATACATATAAACATTGTACTAAACTCTCATAAATGAGACCCATCATTACAGTCTACTATTATCACAACAAGGTTCCTGCGTCCCTTTCTATGCCTGTGTCATTAGTTTGCTGCTGAAAATCTAAAAATACTAAACTCACAAGATGGAGGCGTCTTTCTCTTTCTACTTCTCACTTTCCTCCCACTGTTCCCCCCCTCCCCACAAACCTCTGTCTAGAGGGAGAAAAATAAGGACCAATCAGGAACTAAGAGGAAGCTGCCCATTTTGGAAAAGTCTGAGTGCCTCCAAATGGAAGTGGAGAGACCTACCTAACTGCATTAGGGCAAGCATTTTGGTAACCAAGTACCACCTACTGTGCTTATTACATAGACTACAAATAGGGCAGATAGTTTGGGATGATTATAGGAGAACTCTCTGACTTATATAACTCTATTGTACTGGCACATCTGAAAAAAAAAACCTTCTTTCTCTGAGCCATGAACGCTTTGTGAGTTTCTAACATCCCCAGCAACCCTTTTAGAGCTATCTGGTTTATCCATCCCACCCCAAACCACAATGGATAAAGCAGTATTCTGTCTAAAACAATGGGGTGTGTGTTCTCTGTATTTTAAGTTCAGTATAAAACTTGAGGAATATGTTAAAATGAAAGAAATTATTCAATTACAAATTACTACTTAATCCCCCTTTGTATACCCACATGACAATAGCAATACAGCATCTGTATAGCATTTTCTATTATTCAGAGCAACTCACGTACATTGTCTTGTAATCAAAACAACAACTTCGTATGGTAGAGGAATATTATTGCCCTCAAATTATGGGGAAAGGGATGGGTGAGGGATTGTGATAACAGTAGATTAAGATTGCCTAGTGAACTTTCTGATTTGTATCACAGTCTCTTCACTATCGTGCCCCTCAGATTAAACACTGAAAAACCACTTATGGCCCTGGTCACACGGCAATGTTGCCACGGGAGAGGCACGGGAGTCCCACGGATTTTCTGGGCGCGATCACACCCCAACATCTGGGAAGCGCAGTGCTCCCGTGGCAAACCCGTGGCTCCCCGCCGAAGGTGCGGATTAAAAAACTAGTACTTACGAGATACTAGTTTCCGGAAACCACGGGCCAAGGGCAGGCGTCTGATCACGTTTCCGGTGGACTTACATGGCATCCGGTGCCCGTCTCTGCAGGTTGCGCAACAGCGCCTAACAGTGCATGTGCACAAAGAGTGATTGCTAGTGCGATCGCGCCGCGCGGCTTCTGTGCTGCGCTGCAGGATACCCATCTGGTCGGCATCTCCCCACTAACCACGGGACCTCGACCGGACATGTGCTCGGGCGGCCACATGTTAGATTCCTCCGGGGCAATTAGCCACGCCTCCCCCCTGCGATATCCAGCCCGTGTGACCGGGGCCTATGTTTGACTAATTTGATGTATTTAGATTGGATATAGGATAAATACTTTTGATCCTCCATTCTTCATTTCAGACTTCATTTTCAAAAGATAGCTGCAAGGAATATAGTTAATATTTATCATGACAGGACAAGTATGATATGAAAAAGCTGCTAGGATCAAATTAGTAGCCCACCCGCTTCTGTCTGAGGCTGTATTTCAGTAAAAAGAAGAAGAATGTGTCCCTTTGCATTTCTGCATGATACCTAGATTTTCAGGAAATGTCCCATAACATAATGCTTGCTTGGAGGTTGTACAAGATCTAACCTTGCACTTTAATAACATCTATGAGACATGTTTGTGTACAGAGATATGGTAAGCAGGGTGCTTTTAGTGTCAGCAAGTAGGTATAATGTGTCTCTAACACCTGAACTCATATACTGCATCACCCTTAGGGTTGCCAACTCTGGGTTCAGAAATACCTGGAGATTTGAGGTTGGAGCCTGGGGGAGTGGGGTTTAGGGAGGTGAGGGGACCTTGGCCATGCAGTCCATCTTTCAAAGCAGACATTTGGTCCAGGAGAAGTGGAATAAATTTTTAAATAAATAATAACTGATTTATGTAGTCTGGAGATCAGTTGTAGTTCCCACCTGGAGTTTGGCAGTCCTGATCACCCTTTGGACGTCCATCTATCTATCCATCCATCATCTGGCCAGTAAAAGTGGCATCCTAA
The DNA here is from genome assembly GCF_001447785.1 of Gekko japonicus. Taxonomy (NCBI): domain Eukaryota; kingdom Metazoa; phylum Chordata; class Lepidosauria; order Squamata; family Gekkonidae; genus Gekko; species Gekko japonicus. The sequence goes on from NW_015174290.1 coordinate 1,110,964, forward strand.
ATACTGAGTTGTGGTCTCTTCATGGCTTTGCTCCTTCTCTGGCCGAGTTCAGACTGGCGGTTTGAAGTGGGAGGGAGCCATGGCAAAAAAGACCCAGAACAAACTGTTCCAGGTTTTCCCGGTCACACTGCACCGACTGATGTGGGAGGATACCAGGAAGGAAGTGCAAGGGAGCGTTCACGCTGTTGGCCCGCCCCTGGCAGAGGCACGGCTGTAAGGCATGGCTTTCTTTTTGGTAATCCGAAGATATGTGCTTATGCACATAAGTGCTTCTGCGCATAAGTGCATATCTTCAGATTACCAAAAAGTAGGTATAATGTAGGCGCATAAGCGCACAAGGAAAAAATGCGGCTTTTGGCATTCACACTTTGTTGGTGCAGGATGGACACAGGATAATCGCACTTTCCAGGGTTTGATACCACTTTCACCAGGTATCTTTTAAACTCAGGAGCAAAGCGTTACAGGACGAGTTGAGTATGGCTGGGGAATGCCGGACAAATGTGCCTGTGTGAATGGCCCCTTTAATCCGGTTGTGGAACGTTTCTGGCTCGAGCCTATATTGGGGCAAAATGCCAGTCTGAACTCTGCCTCTGTCTGACTGTCTGACCAGTAAGTTTTTTCATTCATCAGTCACTAACCTTGTGTATTTGTTTTTGGATTTTATTCTTTTTTTCCCTTTAAAACCTTTGGACCAGCACTTCTAACTGCCATCTGTATCAGATTGGTAAAATTCCAAATCAAAAAGATTTGTTTTGATCATCTTCCTCTTTAGCTGGAGGAAGATGATTTGGGATGGGTCTATGTTTATGATGTTTCTTGCCTGCTTGTGATGAACACTATAGTATCATAGCCCAAAATCTCCCCACCCCTCTTTTTAATTATTCAGATGGTGCACAGTTCTGGAGAATGTAGTTCCCAACCTTTTGGGTTGGGGTACTGATGTGTAGCAGTCAAAATTTTAAATATGGCACGAGAGCACTTATTGGCTCTTGATGAGCCATTTGCTCCTTTGTGTGGAACAGCCAATCCAAAGGGTGTTGGAGCCATTGGGCCCTGCCCGGCTGTCTACAGCAGAATTATGCAGCAAGCTGGGCCACTCTCCCTCCCTTTGGAGATTGTGGGAGTAGCTAGTCACCTTTCGATGGGTTGAGCAAGAATGTTTGGACCTCCTTCAAATTAGCCCAGAAGGGGGCCTTTTTTCGCCTGCTCCACGGTGTCCAGGGGAGTGGTATTATTTTCTGATTCTCCTTGTCTGGTGAATACTAAAACTTGAGATATAACAAGTACAAAATTTGTTTTAAAATAATATTTGAGTAACAATATTAACAAAAAAAAGCCTTGGAGGCTTTGTAGTTTGGTTAATTAATATATGCATTCAAAACTTTAATCACATTTATTTTCACATACTTAATTCAATGCTTACAATGAATAAGAATGATCATTGTATAATGCCTTGCCCTACTAGAAACCACACACCACAAGCTGCAGTCATAACATCTGTGTTCCTGTTGCATTTAAAGACTCCAAATCTGCTAAACTGATTTATATTATCAACAAATCCTTGAAATATAATAATAATAATAATAATAATAATAATAATAATAATAATAATAATAATAATTTCAGCTTATATCCCGCTCAAACCCCTCCCACGGGGTCTCTGAGTGGCTTACATGGTTTGTTATCCCTAACTATGGGCACATACGTCACTGGGGCGGGATTGCCTACCAGCACCCAGTGGGATTCAGTTGGTATTTTTTCAGCTTGTCTCGGCTTGGCTCCCGGCTTCAGCTCGGCCTCTCCATCCACTCTGTCCTTCAGACTTCTCGGTGGTCTTCTGGAGTCGACGGGCCATTCGTTGCACCAACCGCAGCGTGGCTCCGTCTCTGTCCCTCAGGCTCTGCCGCGCCTGCGCCGCTGGGTCTTTGTGCTTTCTGGCTCCACCTCCACCGCCGGTCCACTGCTTGATGTTACGTCTTTCTTTACTTCCGCTCGCCACCTCGCCTGCTGCCGGCATTACACACCGCGCCGCCGCTCACCGAATCGCCGCTGCTAGGGTCCCACCTTACCTCCCAATGGAGGAGGGCGCTCCCTGCCTTCTAAGGCAGGTACCCATTCATCTACTCACAAGTTGTTAAGGCTTTCGAACCGCTGGGTGGGCGGGAGCTGGGACTAGGGCCGGGTGCTCACTCCGGCCGCGGTGGGTCTCCAACAGCCTACAGACTGCTCACTAGATGTTAAGGCAGGTGCTTTTGCTCCCTGCGCCACCGCTCCCATTATAGACAATGTTTATGTAGTTTACAGACCACTCCTATGCTTGTTTGCTCGAAGGGTCACACTGAGTTCAACAGGGCTCACTTCCAAGGATGCATACATAGGATTTAAGCTTTTATTTACTGGAGTTATTCATTGAACATAGAATTTTAATACTGAGGTTATACAAGTTCCTTCTTAGTATTCAGTTGTCTAGCCCCACTTTAGCATTGCTGAAGCTCAGCCAATAACATCCTATGAACTCCTTGACATTCAGAATGACAATGACATTTCTGCCTGTTCAGCCTGTAGTGTAATGCACAGAATCACTGCTTTCCCACTTTTTCTTTTGACCATGCAATGACACTCATTTGAGTGTGGAAAGAAAGATGACAAGTGTTTTCCTTATACATGACTGGGGACTGTTGATTTGTCCTGTACTATATGGGTGGTCAGATAGTAGGTGGTAGTTTAAATAGGAGTCCTTGCCTGGTCTTTACTTCCCAAAAAAGGTATACTTTGGAGCTATTGGTTTGGAGTCATAGGACTGCAAGGTGAGATCTGCTTTTGGAAAAGCCCATATTCACCCTTCCTACTACCATTTGCAGCCCTTTCCAAAATGTGAGCCCTGGGAGTTGGAAGAAAATCATGAACATGTTGAATCAGCAGCAAAAAAATCACTCTCCCCAAAGCCTGAGAGCCCGTGAATCAAAACCATAGTCTCCATCTCTCATTGCTTAGAAGTGGTTTAGAATGTGGATTAGTAGCAGTCTCTTTACATGTCTGTGATTGCTCATCATGGTACAACTCAATTCCTCAGCTGGAGGGGGGGAAACTGAGGCCATCTTCATGAGAGCCAGTGGTATAGTGGATAAATGCACAGACTCTAATTTGGGACAACCAGGTTTGATTCCCCACTCCTCCACTTGCAGGTGCTGCATGATCTTGGGCAAGACATAGTTGTGTCAGAGTTGTCCTTGAAAGAGTAGTTCTTGAAAGAGCTCTCTCAGCCCCACCTACCTCACAGGGTGTCTGTTGTGGGGAGGGAAAGGGAAAGGAGTCTGTAAGTCGCTCTGAGACTCTGAGTGAAGGGCGGGGTATAAATCCAATCTCTTCCTCCTCCTCCTTCTCCTCCTTCATACAAAACATTAGACACTGCCATGGAGTTACAGCTCCTTTAGTTACTTCGAACACCTCTATCATATTAATACATTTATTGGACAAACTTCATGTTGGAAAGGCAACAGCATGTGAGCAGTTTTATTAAATAATGATACAAAGCGTGTTTAGTCCATTTGAACTCTAGAGAGAGCTATAATGCATTCCATAATTGTTCAGAGCTTACTGAATGCTTCTCGTTTTCCCTGCTGCCTATTTTTGTTCTTCTTCTCTTCCAGTGAGTAAGTTCTTCCGTCCTGAAAACCTTTTCGCTGTTGGGAAGCTTACAGTGAATCAACATTTTTTTTTACAAATCCTGTTGTTGCTATAAACTTTATCGAAAGCAGCTCTACTTGTGTGGGATTGGAAGATGTCCCCAAGTCTGCTAACAATTCACATCAATTATATTCTGTCCTAGCTTGCAAGTCTCTGTTCCCTTTCTTACCCTAGTCTCCTCAGTTTCTATAGGAGAGCTTTCTTCTCTTAAAGTGACAAACAAAGATGCCTGCCTGAGTGTGAACGCACTGTGATATCATAGCAGATTAGTAACTTGTTACCAGGTATTTTCCAACACAAGGATGTTCAATAAGTGAATATATTAGCAATGAAAAATCCAAAAGCAAAACAGAAAGACTTTGTCTTATTAGAGCTGTTCTGGGAAAACTTTGCACAATCCCTTTCCAGCTAGATTTGCCAGGGCCCCTCTGGCCACCAGCGGGGCTTGGGGGGGGGGGGAGTGTTACCAGATCCAGGTTGGGAAACTCCTAGAGATTGGGGATGGAGCCTAGGAAGGACAGGAACCTCAGTGGGGTACAGTGCCATAGAGTCTACCCTCCAAAACATCCATTTTCTTCAGGGGAACCGATATCTGTAGTGTGGAGTTGAACTGTAATTCTGGGGGATCCCCAGTTCCCACCTGGAGGCTGGCATCTCTATTTCCAACAGAAAAATGTCAATGATGATTCAAGGGCTGCATTGTATGGTCTTTCATACAAACCTAAACAAATTTTCTCAGAACTGTAATACTGGATTCATATTCTCAAACATTCTGAAAAGGTGCATAGTGAAGACAAAACCTCATACATGAGCTTTCATTGGGCCTAACCCCAACAAAAGCCCACCTTATCTTTCCCCTACAAACTAGAGAGGCTTTTGAAGGACCAGCTTCCAAGGGCAGTCTGTGAAAGATCACTAAAAGTAATTGATTTGGTGTGCTGGAGTTCTACTGAAGAAAAACAAGACAAACATTTTGCTTGCAATCATCTTCCACTGATTTGCATAACATCCCCTCCCCCCTTATCACTCCTCATTTTAATGCAGAACATGGTTGCCTATTTTCTATGGTCAGTGGACACTCTATTTTAATTACTTCAAAGGGAAATGCATTTTGAAGGTGTTTGGTTCCAATTTCAGGCAAGGAAGAACAAATTAATATAATGATCACATAAGAGTATAGCAAAATCATCAAAGATGAGCAGCATGCAGCAGGAAAAAGATGAACACACTAGCAATCTGTTTGCTTCTTGGCATCTCTGGGCCCCTCTCGAACAGTGAAATATGCAAATTAGCTCAATGGTGGAATCCTATCTGGTGATCAGCAAGTTACAAAAAGATATTATATTTTATGCTGCTGCAGTGATAAGTGATGGCGCATGTAACACTTCAAAGTTTTCTTCATCTTTCTTACACCAGTTTCCAACTAATTCTTTGGTAGGCCTACTTCTTTGGTAAGTATTTTTAGACTGCAGCCTCTGAGTCCAATTTAGATACATTCACCAGGACAAGCACAAGACACAGAGAGTAAGTTACAAAGCTTCCATCCATCTTTGCAGGATCAACAATGCAATGCTAAGAAGAGTTTTCAAATGACTTCAATGGACTAAGAAGGATGTAGCTGTACTTAGCATTGTGCTACAAATCTATTCTGACCACTCTCTCAAAATAAGAACATAACAAGAGGTGTTGTTATAGGACCAGTGGTCCATCTAGACTAGGTTTCTGTTTCCACCATCCTCTGTGACAAACTAGATGCTCTGGAAGGCCTAAAACATAGGCCAAAGCTTTTCCCTGCTACTGTCCCCCACCACTGGCATTCAGAGATATTCTAGCTCTTCCAAACACAAAGATTGTATTCAGGCAACATGGCCAATAGCTTTTGATTCACCTCTCCCATGGATTTTTCTAATCCACTTTTAAAGCAATCCAAGATTATGGGCATCACTAGAATATGTAAATTTATGTAACTTGCTGATTACCGCTATAGAGAATGCATACAGGGGAATATAGAATACTAGGAGTAAGACCCGTTGTGGGAAGAAATACAATGAGTTATAGAAGGAAGCTCCAGGTGAGTGTCCCAATTGTGGCTGGTGGGGTGGCAGAGGGAAGGGGGAAATAGAGGGAGGCAAGTCATGTTTATTTCCTTCTGCTTAGCTATAAGGCAGGGCTGTCTCAAGTCATTTTGCTGTCCGAAGTGGGTAGTATGGGAGAACAGCCTCATGGTAATAGGTATGGTTCCGTCCACCCCTGACTTATGTTGATTTGGGGTTATGCAGTGGCAGCTAAGGTAGAAAAGCACCTTCTCCTATGCCATATCTTCTGGGTTCCAAGGGTCTAGAAAGCGGTTCCATAGCCAGTTACAGGGTTGCCAACTGGGTTGGGAAATACCTGTAGATTTGAGGGATAGAGCCTGTGGAGGGCAGGGTTTGGGGTGCAGAGGGACCTCAGCAGGGTATAATTCCATAGAGTCCATTGCCCAAAGCAGCCATTTTCTCCAGAAGAACTGGTCTTGGAGATCTCCATGTGCTGCCTGGAGGCTGGCAATACTAAGGGGAGGGCCAGACCTGTAGATTTGAGGGGTAGAGCCTGGGGAGGGCAGGGTGAGGGGTGCGGAGGGACCTCAGCTGGGTATAATTCCATAGAGTCCATTGCCCAAAACAGCCTTTTTCTCCAGGAGAACTTATTTATTTATTGGTTGAATTTATATCCCGCACCTCCCTGCCAAGGCAGGCTCAGGGCAGCTTACAATATACATATATAAATATATCTGTTAAAACACTGACCTATAATAAAACACAAATTAAAATCACAATATATAAAATCATACATATTCAACAGATGTTAATGGCAGATGGCATCGATCTCTCAGCGTTAAACAGTCACCCGCCGCCCTAGTCCAGGCTTGTGCCAGGCTGTTGGTGCTGATGGTGATGTTAGGGCCAAGGCCAGGATATTAAATGCGGCACCCTAATTGAAAGCCTGGTGGAAGAGCTCCATTTTACAGGCACTGCGGAACTGTAAGAGGTCCCGCAGGGCCCTGATGTCATCCGGGAGCTCATTCCACCAGTCAGGGGCTGCCACTGAAAAGGCCCTGGCCCTTGTCGCAACTGATCTTGGAGATCTCCAGGTGCTGCCTGGAGGCTGGCAATACTAAGAGGAGGGCCAGATCTGTAGATTTGAGGGGTAGAGCCTGGGGAGGGCAGGGTTTGGGGTGCAGAGGGACCTCAGCAGGGTATAATTCCATAGAGTCCATTGTCCAAAGCAGCCATTGTAATACCTGGGAAATTTTCTGTAAAGAAATGATGTGCTGTGGCTGGGGAACACAGTAATTTCTGGGAGATCTCCAAGCCCCACAGGGAGATTGGAAACTCCAGTGACCATTTAAGGGAAAATTGAGATATGTATTTTACCTCAGGACACATTCAATGACTCCCAACAGCAGCAACAAACTGTTTAGAATGTTAAAGGCAAAGGCTAATCAGGCCACATATGCAAATGACCTCTGTGTTCCGACTGGCTATTGGGGGGAGAGGAACAGCAAACTGTTTAAAATATTGGAGGCAAGACTCAGGCAACACAGCCAGTGGATAGGGACAGCTTCTGAGTGACAGATCGGGGAGCCAACTGGTTTGGGAGTGTGTAGAATGTTCAGGAGAGTGCCACTACCAAAACAGGATTATTATACAGGATTATTATTGTCCAGCACATAATGATTTACATCCACTTGAGGACATGCTAAGGCAGCTGTGTACATCAACTATGGTTAGGGTTGTCAACCCCAGGTTGGAAAATTCCTGGAGATTTGGGGGAGGTGATTGGGGACGGTGGAGTTTTGGCAAGGAAGGAAGCTCAGCAGGGATGTGATACCATATAATCTGCCCTGTGAAGCTGCTGTTTTCTCCAGGGTTACTCATTCATGTAGTCTGGAGATCAGTTATAATTCCAGAAGAACTCCAGACCCCTCTGGAGACTGGCAACTCTAATCAATGGGTGCCCATGGCTGCCTCATTACAGACTGAAGTGTCTGAAAGTTAATAAGTGATTGGATTTTCCACAGCCACCGCAAAAAGCATTCTCAACCATGTCAGGTCTATGCTACATAATCAAACCCATTTTCATCTTTAAAGCTTTAGTTCAAGGAACACTCATTCTTAAGTGTAACTGGAGAACTAAAAGGGTTTGTTCAGATGGCACAATCTCTTCTATATGTGATTAAACCCCACTCCTACTTCGATACTGAACAAAGTATGTAGTTTCCACTCTGTGATCACCATATAACTGAGGCTGCGGTCACACGTAACAGAAGCCACACAAGTGAGACGGAAAACAGCCGGAGTTTCCGGGCGCGATCTCACCAGCACATCTGGGAAGCGTAGCACTCCCGTGGCTCAACCGGGGCTTCCAGCCGAAACTGCGTGGCAAAAAACTAGTACCTTGGAGGTACTAGTTTCCGGAAACTGCGGGGCAAGGGCGGGCGTCTGATCGCGTTTCCGGTGGCATCCGGCGCCCGCCCATGTCCCCTTGCAAATAAGGTGTGTTTTTTTTGTCCAAGCCTCTGTGGATGCGCATGTGCACCCAACGGAGCATGCGCATTTGTCATGTACACAAAAATAAAAAACAGTTTGCCGCGGCGCGCGCTTCTTCGTTGCGCGCTGGCTTGTCCTGTGATCGGCACCTCTCCCTTGCCATGGAACCTCCATGGAACCTCCACGGTACCTCCACAGGAGGTCTGATCACGTAACTGCGCAGTAGTTTGCCCCAGGGCAAACAGCCACGCTTCTTCTCTGCAGTTTCCTGCCCGTGTGACCGGGGCCTGAGGGTAGTAATTTTCCCCCCACTAGAAGTAGTTGTGACTATGCGACAGGGAAACTGGAATGGTTCTCTGCTCCTCGCCACAGCCTCTTTTCTCCTGACTCCTCCTACTCCCCTGTTCCCATTCGAAAGCGCTAGGATTCAGATCGAGTTTTGTCTGAGTCCTAGAATGTTGCATTGGCATCATGTCAGAAATGCAATGTCACTTTAGGGTATTTTTTTGAAGTGACATCATGTTGTGGGCATGCCATTAGTGACACTGTCCCACTAGTTGCCCCTCTCCCACTAGTCCCCTTCTCCCACTAGTTGCCAGCTCATGTGATCCTGCACAAATCAAATGGAAAAGGGCAGAGCCATGGCTCCTGGAGGAACAGTGCGATGAAAATGTTTTTGTTATATAGGGATAGTTGCTCTCAGCTGAGCTTGTCTCCTCTCCTCTGAATCTCAGGATCCTGGTCAGAGAGTGTGGCTTCTGGTCAGACTGAGCCCCCGCAGTTCTTGTTTTAAGAACAAATGATTAGTTGTCATTTCTAAATGGTTCCTTACTCTGTGCTCACACTTGTGACTCTTCCTGTTTACTCTCTAATTTTATTCAAGAGTATATTTTTGAAAGGAACATTCATCACACAGGTTTTAATTGAATTACACAACAAATTAATATCAATCCCCTAGATAATGCCAGGTCATCCTGCCAACCCAGAATACAAATGAAAAATACATCCTGCATCCCACTGGAACACTGTTTTTACAACTTCCAAGCCAACGACTTTCTGTTCAATAGATAAGAGTAACTGAGGCAATTTAAATATGCTCAGATCACTGCAACGCATGCCCAGGGTATGTTGGCCTCTTTGTTGAAACCCGTTCTTTCGGAAAATCGTTTTCTTTACCCATTGGACGACAAGAATGCGTTGTCAAGAAATTTTATAGCAATAATTATAAAAGATGTCCATTTGAATCCATTGAGGTCTCACTGATTTTATCACACCCAGCAGACCTCTCTGCAGGAGGACACTATATTTATGTTAGCAATATATGCGAGAATTGAGATCGTAAAATTAAATGACCACATAGAACTGTCATTTATGTGATGAGCGCCTACATATGTGGAGGCCAGTTTATTTTGCAGCCTGCCGTACACTAAATGGTCCCCTCTCTGAGAATGTTCTTAATCACGCATTTCTTCACTCTTTCTGCAATATTACACTTGAAGGACTAGTAAGGGCAGTTTACTGTAAAATGGTAAATGGCTACCGACAGTATAGGGCTGACAGAAGAGCTCACTAAAATAGAAGTACAGTACATCTTGTATGCAATTGTTTTATGAGAAACATTATGGTTACTAGAATAACATTTCACCATTACCAACTGCTGAGAGAAAAGTCATTAAGATATTTGGCAAGCCAGTGTAATTTTTCAACAGAGCTATAGTACAAGACCTCAGAATAGATTTTGCAAGAAGGGGGGGGGGGATCCTAGCTGTCGCAAGGAAACAACTTAAGCCTTCTGTGTCATTTTATTCACAGGGGTTTATTTTCACATTCCAATGAGAGAAAGTTATTGCTTCTGGAGAGTGAACAATTGAGCCTTAACCCTTATTATAACAGTGCAATTTCTGAGCTACTACAATAAATCTTATGGCAGTCTTTACATTAAAAAAATCATGCTTTTCTCAGGCACTTGGATAGTCAATCGTGTCACTCAGACGCTTTTATACCAGATTTCTAAACAGTCGATTTAAAACAAAAAGGAATTAAAAAAACCCTGCATTTAAGTACACTTTCAAGATGGAGATGCAAGCAAAGTGAAAATAATAATTCAAGTAAGCACTTGGAACTCATTTCTTTCTTGTTTTGTTGATCCTGGGAAATGGAATGGGAGGAGGAGGGGGTGAAAGGCAAAGAGTTGAGTTGAAGAGGGGAAAATTACAGTGCTCTCTTCTACTCTCGTTCAACAAAGCAACAGGACAAAATTCAGGCAGTCTTTCCTGCATGTATGACAATTTGCCCTATAATCCTGGTATTATTTAATCTCCCATTAACATATTTGAATTTAAACCAGAGCTGTCAGCGGATGACACCCAGCTCCTGCTGTTCCCAATAAATAGGATATTTCCCCCCTTTATAGGACTGTACTATAATGAAGTGACAAGGCATTGTAGCTGCAAGGTACAAGCACACCACTGAAAACAAGCTCTGGTGCATCACTTACATTTCTCGGTAACAAGTACAGTAATGACCTATTACAGTAATATCATGAGGTAACAAAACAGAGAGTAATGAGGCCCAATGCAACCTCACTCTTCCCGTTGTCGATGTTGCCAGCGGCAACAATGACTTCTGGTTAACATTGTATGACAGAAGATCTCATAGAGGCCTTGTAAATGATGCGGTCCAGCACTAAACTAGATGCTATTTCATTCCTGTTTCTTGCGGCAAGTTTTAAAAGAAACCATTTCCAAAGGTGAGAGGCTCAGACTGCGACGGCAATTTATCCGTTACGTATTTGAGAAATGTCAGGTGTTTTCCGTTTTCCATCTCAGTTGAACAACTTGTCCTACCCTTTATACCCTCTGAGAGGCATCAAAGCAACAAAAGGGCCAGCTCAAATATGTGATCAGCAAAGAGTCTAAATATCATGAAAATGGCACTATCAGCCATAAGCTATTGAGGGATGGAATACTGGAACTGCCCTGACAAGGACCACTGAGTGGCCTTGGGCAGACTTGATTTCACATCTGTACAATAGGAAGAATAATTAATAAAAATGAATGGGGCCCTGACCTGGAAGGCCCCGACTAGCCTGATCTCATCAGCTCTTGGAAGCTAAGCAGGTTCAGTCCTGGTTAGTATTTGGAAGGGTAGACCACCAAGGAAGTCCAAGGATGCTACACGAAGGCAGGGAATGGCAAACCACCTCTGAATGGCTTTTGCCTTGAAAACCCCTTGGAGTTGCCATAAGTCTGCTGTGCTTTGGTGGCTCTTTCCACCATCCCCACCGAAATGAATGGGAATGTAGTTAAACTTGTTTATATTCTACCTTTACAGTTGTCTGTAGTTTTTGCTGTGGTTCACCACACAAGGGTAAGCTTTGTCCTTAAGTGAAAAACAAGTGTACACCAGTGTTCCCTCTAAGATGAGCTAGTGTGAGCTAGCTCACAGTTTTTTAGCCTCCGGCTCACACATTTTTGTCTTAGCTCAGGAAGGATGGCTCTAAAGCAAACTAATTTATGCAGCAGCCAAATCGCTCGCTCACAACTTTAAAGCCAGGAGCTCACAAAGGAGAATTTTTGCTCACAAGACTCCACATCTTAGAGGGAACATTGGTGTACACTGAACTTATTTTTTAAAAATCAGGAATTTAGCATTCCTGGTTCCTGTGGCACACATTTTTGGGGCAAGGAGAATTTGCAGCAAGATTGTAAAACAATACATGGGGTATATTCTACATCTTGGGGGGAGGGGTATTTTGAAGGCCTTACAGTGCAATCTGATGAAAAGTTCCTCCATCCTAAATCCATTGAAATCAATGCACTCAGACTGAAATAAGTCTGGATAGGATTGTACTGCAGGTGGTTTATGTATTTGTATATCCTGCTTTTCAACCATAAGGTCCTCAAAGAGAGGTTCTCTTCAGAAATAGTCATGTGGTTTAAGAGCTAAGACTTAAATAACAAAACTATTTAAAACAGTGATATTCTCTCAGTGGCTTGGGAGCCACATGTGGCTCTCTTCCAGTGTGGCACCCTTCCCATGTTCCAGAAAAGTGTGCAAGGTCATTGTCTGGTAGAGCTTGTGGTTGGCAGGTGGTCCCTACCTTAAAACAGCCACTGCTGGAGGAACTGGAGTATGGGTAAGCTGTGAGCCTCCCTGAGCTGTGGGCCTTGTTCCAGGGGTGGAAGCAAAGGACCTGTCCTTTCCATCCCACCTTCCGTTCTCTACAGCCTCTGTGATTTCATCAGGGCAACTGCTGGGAGGAGAGCAAGCTGGGTGCAGAGAAGAGAGAGTAAAACCGCCACAGCAACCACCCAAGAAAAGAGCAAGCTGGCCATAGTGGGCTGTTGTTGTTGCTGGTTTTACTCCCCATTCTCCACAGCCATCTGATCATCCGGGCACCTTGGCAATCTCACTCTCACCCAACCTGCTGTGCCTCATGCTGAGATAAGAGCAGGAAGAAAGATGGGGGAAGTCGTTCTCCTCACTCCAAATATGCAAGAGCTGGCTGAGGTTCAACGGTGGTCAGGAGAGACCCTCACCTTGTCATTTGCCCCCTGCAGGTGGGAAATCCACTTTGCCATCCAGGCTCGTGGGAGAACCGTGAGGGACAGAAATGTTGTCCTGTGATGTGTCAACATCCCAAGCAGGTGAAAACTGAAACATCACAGTGCATCAGCTGACAGCTGGGAAGTCCAGAATGTTGGCTGACTCACTGATACCATGTCCAGATTTTCACCCAGACATGACATTGATGCATCACGTGACATCACGTCCATCCCTTGCCCTGCCTCCAAAGCTCTTGGGGTGCTGGGTGATGGCTTGGCAACCCTATTTAATCCTGACCCAAAGATTAAAAGGGAACACTACAGCAGGTGCTTTGGATCATGCCTTTGGCAGGATTCAGTTTTTGCTACAAGCCATGGCTTATTAAAACACAGCTTGTGGTACAACCCTTAGTCTATAAGATATACATAGGAACTACATTCTGAAAACCCAGTTTTGCCTCCAGCTTAGCTCCACTGCTGTCTCCAAGCAGAATTCCTGGATGCTGTCCTGAGTGACCTCACACTGCCCTTCTGCTGGCAAAGTATTGCTATGTAACCAGCCTTTCCACTAGCAGTCAGGAAAGAGGAGCCGAGCTGAAATGCGAGCAAACCCTCCTGAGAGATCTTTGAATGGCCCTCAGATGAACTGGTTGTCACCTAACCTCTAGTCATCTCTCATTGCCCTTCTTTATGCCATGTTGGTGCATCCCTACTTGTGTGGCACATTTGGAATCCAGCCATCCAGCCACAAAATGCACAAACACAGACCCAGCTTCATTGTTCTTTATGCATTATTAATTCCTTGTAATCAAGTAGGTTTTCACAAATTTCAAAAACAAATAGATAACTGAAATCTCGCAAAGGGGGCATTCATGAATTTTGGATGCCTGATCAATTCGCTTCAAACTGTAATGCTTGCTGCAGATGCTGTGTGTTCCATGACTACCCAGATCATTTCCAGTATTTAGAAACAAATAGACAATTCAGCCTTAATAGTGAATTGCTTCCATGATATAGCACTGAATCGCAACGGTTATGAGAAAAATTAGCAAAATAAACACTGCAGTAAAACAGAAAAGCTCACATAATTTGTAGGGTAAACAGGATTAGTTTAAAAAAAATTAAAAGTGTGTTCACTGGCAAAGCCACTGGTACACTAAATTAAAGCCAGCAAATAGAGGGAAGCATATAAAAATTAAGCAATAAAACTAGTCTGAGTCAAAATATGAAATATTAACAGATTAGTGCCTGTGAGGTTATTTTATAAATATTTTATTTCCTTGTCCACAGCATTCCTTTGGGCCACATTTCTATCCTTTTTACCTTTCTTAGTTACTGGTAAAACTCAGGTCATTTCGGGGTGTGTGTGTGGAAATGACAGGGTAGGGAGGGGTAAGCAGTAGGGCAGAGAGAGATAATCAAAACTCCTATGGGCCAATATGTCCCAGCCCAGAAAGTAAGAAATGATATCTCAGCACAGATAACCAAGCTCTGCTCCACATTATTGACAACTCTCACTGTTGGGCAGTGAAGCCACAAGCGGCACCCTCCATTTGCTCTCACCCTTCCTTCTCCCTCCTCCAGTTCTCTTTCACAAAGGGTGACACTAGGTCTGGAATTTTGGAGGGTATCGCACTGCCGGTATCTGATGGGGTGCAACTGATGCTCTCAATTAGGACTGCAGCTGTGATGAACAGGCTAGGTTCCGCTTCTCCCTAAGGGCGACCAATGAATGTTGATGGAATGTTGGGGAGAGGCAGATGGAAAAAAGCAGTTGGGAATTGGCAGCTAGGGAGTTGAGAGGGAAAGGGGGTGTCTGGCTGAGTGAAACTGTGGAGAAGAACTGGTTAGAAATGGCTGAAAATAGTCAATTTGTAACAAAGGATCCCAATTGCTGGAATAGGACCACCATTCATAAGTTAAATGGAAGTGATCTGTCTGTCTGTCTATCTATCATCTATCTAAATCAATTAATGGTGACAACATGTGAATGGAACATTGTCTGAGCCCCAACCAAATAACTCTGTGTGAATGAAGGCTTGTTATTAAAGGGGGTGTATGCTGATGTCTCTGTAAGTGAGAGAGAGGACCTGAGGTGTGAAATGGTCATGGCTCTCTAAGTATTTTAAAAGAGTCAAGAAAGTGACGTCCTGACCTACTCGTAACCTGGAACCTGAGAGAGAGAGGTTTTAGAGGGTGGGAAGTGAGGTGGTGTGAGTGGTGAAGGGGCATCACAGCAGCAGTTATGTAGGAGCCATTGTTATTAATGGAGAAATAGGATAACTTGCTGCTAAGATTGCCCTCTCTCATCTCCATCTAGCATGGAAGATGACTCCCTACCCTGAATCCTGGCCACACTTATCCATGCCACAGAAACTTTGATGCTAGACTTCTATAATATGTAATACATAGGACTACCCTTGAAGATAATTCAAAAACTTCAGCTGGTGCCAAACACAACAGCTCGCTTGCTGTCTGGAGCAAGCATATGAACACATTGTACAGTTTCTGAAAGTGCTTAATAGGCTGCTTATTAGTTTCTAAGTTCAATTCAAGGCGACCTCCGTGGCTTGGGACATATGTATCTATACAACAGCCTACAACAAAATGCTCTATTGTGACAATTCTGCTCTCTGGATCTTGGCTGTATTACAGAATCCATTTTGCAGATAGGTTAGAACAGCATCTGCTTGTTTGGCACATTTTCAGTAATAGTCCCTAACTGTTGGAACAGCCTTCCTAAGAATGTTAGGAAGACCCCATGCTATTGGCTTTTCAGAGGCTGCACAAAGCATAGTTGTTCGGAAAAGTAATTTAACTCTGATTTTCATCCACACGAGGAACTCACAGCAGCTTAAATAATTAAAATATACAGAAATTCCATTTAAATGAGATACAACTTAACTGACCCTTACAACACTGTTGTGAGGCCATTTCAGTCTTGTTCTTGTTTTGCCAATGCAAGGCTACAGGCCAAGAGCCCTTTGGTACTTGCCCTTCAACTTGCACTACAAGTACCAGCCTCTGGCAATCTTGGGATTCAAATACCTGCAAAAAAGGGGGGGGGGAATGACAGATGCTCGGCTGGCTCAGGTGTTCCTATTTCCCTCCTCCAGGGAACCTGGGCTTTCTGATGTTCTGACTTGTACAGCACTGGACATTGGTATTAAATTTTTAAAATCTCTGCATTATTGTAGTTTTAAACAACTATAACCAGCTTATAGTCATTTTTTGGAGAAAGATTGGGTAGAATTGTTGCAAACGAATAAACACAGCTGTAAATAGAAGATAAGAAAATGCTACCTAAAGAGACAATCAGGGGATGGGTGGTAGAATATTTGATTCTGCACACTTTATAAATTATGAAAATAGGCAGTTGAAGTATGCAGCAGAAGAACTTTATTTAGACTATAATAGATAATATAAAATGGCTGCTATCCCATTTTTTTAATCAGTGCCCCCCCCCCAGTGTCTATCATATGTTTCTGCACTATTTCTTCTTGTTCCAGAATCCTAATGGGCAGTGAACATAAAAGCACCTGGTTGAATCCAAAGAATGGTCCTTATCACCCTGCACAGGTTCTTGGGAACACAGAAAGATATGTACATCTATCAACAATAACAATGAAACTAGAGTCCAGTGGCACCTTTACGGCCAACAAGGTTTATTCAAGGTATGAGCTTTCATGTGCATGCACACTTTATCAAGTACATTGGAATGGTAGGTAAGGTTCAAACTTATAGCTAGAGAATGAACAGCAGATTAACATGTAACATGATGATGTTCAAGATATGCAAAGTGAAAACTAAATCACAAGTGGTCAACAGTTGTAAAGCAATAAATATGTCAAACTAGCAGATACATATCTAAAAGTGTATTTTCTAATTGTAGGAAGTAACTGAGAATCTTCTCATACCTTGAATAAAACTTTGTTGGTCTTAAAGGTGCCACTGGACTCTAATTTTTTTCCTACTGCTTCAGACTAGCACAGGCTGCGGTCACACGGAACATTAGCCACGCCAGAGAGACGGAAGATAGGCGGATTTTCTGGGCGCGATCTCACTGGCACATCTGGGAAGTGTAGTGCTCCCCTGGCTCAACCGAGGCTTCCCGCCGAAGACGCGCGGTAAAAAACTAGTAGAGGTACTAGTTTCCGGAAACCGCGGGGCAAGGGCGTGTGCATGATTGCGTTCATGGGGAAATCCCGGGGAATCCAGCGTCCGCCCATGTCCCGTCGCAAGCAGGTTTTTTTCCCAAGTCCCCACAGGATGCGCACCAGCATGCAACTGCGCATGCTGGGTTTCGCTCATCCGATTCATGCGCATGCGCAAAGTTCGATGAAAAAAATAAAACCTGGTTTGCCATGGAAGCGGTGCCAAGCGATTGCTGGCATGATCGCGCCGTGCCGCTTCTTTGCCGAGCTGCAAGATGGTCATGTGATCAGCACCTCCCCCATGACCACGGAACCTCGACAGGACCTCAAGGGGAGGTATGATCGTGCAACCGTGTGTTATTTTGCTCCAGGGCAAACAGCCACACTCCCCCCCCTCCGCGTTTTCCTGTCCGTGTGACCGGGACCACAGCTGACCAACTGGAACAATGAAACTGTTACTCTCTTTTCTAGGTACAAGAACTGCTATATGATTCTGCTCAAGAGCCAGTTCTTGACTCTATTCTGAGGAGGAGGCTGGATCCTGGATGGTGCCCCATCCTTCTTTAGGGGAGTTAGGCCATGGGGAGATGATCTGTCATGCTGTCTCCCTTGCCGACCCCCCCCCCCATCTCCTCCTCTTTCTGTATCTGTTTGAGACATGGCAATGAGAATTGTTTTTGGTATTCCAAATGCCAATCCACAGTGAATTGTAGTGAATATAAACAGTGGGCTGTTGCTTAGTCAATTTTGCACTAATGTTATAACTTTGCAGTCAAATTGAGCTCATGCTACTTCAGAGAACTCAAGATGTTCCAAGGAAGTTGGAACCACCTATGGCTATATCTTCTGAAGAGAGATGCAAGAGATCTATAAACCTGTACAAATCCTTTCGCCATTGAATAAATCCAAATTAGGTAACTTTGTCCTTGTTCTCTTGAAGGGGGAAAGTCAAAAGTGAAACAGTATGGGAAAGGACATTGGTAGGATTGCATGACACTAAAGGTTCTTATTAAAATCTTCCCCCTTCCCCAGTAAGTCATCCAAATGATTCCATTTAATGGACATCAGTTGTTCCAGGCAGACATCATAGCAACAAACAAACTCTGACTTTCTGTCTTTAAATAGCTCTTCCACTGCCAAATACCTTCCTTCTGATGTTTTAATGGAGTGGGGAGGAGGCTATTTTCGATGGTGCCCACAGAGCTTCTTTTTCATAGGATTATGAGAAAAGTGGGCCTGTTCACCCCAGGCATCCACGGACATAAATGAAAACTTTTAGGATAAGTTGCTTGCCTGTTATCTGTGTAATCTGCTCTTTATAAATTTTCATCCTCTAATAGTTCTAAGAAATATTTTTGTTGACATTGACTGCACATAGAGTACGTATATTAGTTAAAGCAGCTATAGGTGGAAAGAGGCAGAATGTAACTGAGGCTTAACAAGCTGCATATGAACTCTTGACACATTTCAAATTATAGTGATACAAAAAATGTTGATAATTATATGTAATCATATAATTAGATGGGATTTGAGGTTTAAGCAAAAAAGCCACCAAAATATCCTTTTTGCTTACAAATTTTTCTTCCTTCTCCTGTAAATTTTCTCACCCGAAGCCTCAATGATGAATGCAAATTGCATGTTTTTACTATTGGCCAGTTTTAACTGCTTCTCCACATCCACTGAGATATGAAGACTGGTGCATTGAAAGCATTTTGGTATCACTCTGGAAATAAGATCACATAAATCAAAACTCCAAAAATCTATGGAGAAATTTTGTAAGCATTGCTGCTTCCCCCCCCCCCTTACACCAATATTTATTATTAAGAAAAAATTAAGTTGTTGTAGAGTTCTGCAAGCCTTTGCAAAAGCTCTAAGAGCAATATGAGTGACATCAGAAGGGGGGGTTATATTAACACAGTAATTTCAGATAATGGCAATTGATTCAATTGGTTGGCAGTGGAAATAAAAGTTTTTTTAAGTATTATTTAAGACAAAAACATCAAAGAGCACAATTTAAATGAATTACCCAGAAAGGCTCCACATTCATCTGAGCAAAGTATTAGTCTTAAATTATTTGCTTCTAGTGACCCCTGAAAAAGGCTTATATTTGTGGTCCAAATATAAAAAGCTTAGAAATGCTAATCATTCCATCTGGAAATCAAAATCATAAACTGTTAGATTAACGAATTCTTCCAGTTAACTTTCACATGCTGAATTGTAAAGACTTTGTTAGCCATTTGCCTGGACAAAAAGTGATTAGTTTTTTTATTGTTCCAGCTTTTGCTATGCTGAGAATTAGGAAATGAAATATGTTTCAAGTTTAACTCAGTAATGCACAGATCTTTATTAATACACAATTAAGTTTAATTGCATGACACTACAAAGCAAAGGAATAAATCAGCAGAATTTATAATCTAAAAAGCATGCGATGCCTCGTTGGTTTGACTTGTAGATGATGTATTTAATTCTTTTCTGAGTGGTTTGGTTTTTAACTATTGTATTATTAAAATGTAACAGTTCAAGTGTCTCTTACTATCTCTCATATGAATGATAAGAGTATTTAAACCATCAGAACCATTAAATTAGTCTGCCTGTGGAGACCCATGGATCTGACTGCTTTCCAGAATGCATTCAGGGATTTTAGGATCCCAACTGACAGCTCAGGCACTGGTGGGAGCCTGCATTAGGAAGCTCTACAAACCTATAGACCTGGCTGCCCCTCTTCAACTTCTCCTGCCCTTGAGGTACAAGCTGGCATCTCGGTTCACCAGGGAGCTGGCTGACTTGAAGAGTGTACACTGGCAGGAAAATGAAAGAGAGCTCACTGGAAATCCTATGAGGTAGCAGCAGCAAAGAGACCTTACTTCTCTACTTTGCATTGGTTAGTTGATGCCCAGTTCAGTTGTTTAAAGTATTTAGCACTGGTTGATTCCAAAGTGTGAGCCTTCAGGGCTATTTTTGGGCAGGAACGCACAGGAACGGAGTTCCGGCTGGCTCCCAAGTTGGCCACGCCCAGCAGGAACTCATTAGCATAATAGGCCACACCCAACAGCAGACACTCATTAGGATTGGCTACAATTAGGGGGGTGTGGCCTAACATGCAAAGGACTTACTGCTACAAAAAAAGGCCCGGGGTTTTGACAACAAACAAGGTAAACAGAATAACAAGCAAAAGGTGGGGGTGGCTGGATAACCACACTTCTGGTAGCATGTGGGTGCGGCCTAATGTGCCAATGAGGTGTGCTGTCAGGGGTGTGGCCCAATATGCTAATGAGTCCCTGCTGTTGCGTGTGGCCTATTATGCTAATGAGTTCCTGCTGGGCTTTTTCTACAAAAAGAGCCCTGATTGTGGCACTTCTGCATAGAATTCTGTTGAGAAAATTCTGCTTTGGACACTGGTAGCAGTGAAGATGAAACCCTGCCTGGCCTGTTTATGGGCCATTTTAATCTGGGTACTGAAATGGATGCCAAAAATATCTTGGGATATGTGAAGGCCATCATTTGTACATTGGTCCTTTCCCCACTCTGGTTAGTGAAATATTGTATGGATCACATTAATGAGGCCCTGATGTCCTGTCCCTCACAAATCAATTATTGACTTGGGGCACCTTTTCCCCATCACAAGAAGAGGTTGTCATCTGTCCATTACTTAAATGGTTGCTAGATAAAAAAATGATGTGGACAATCATCACGTTGTCTTTCATTTGTCCCTCCCCAGCATGAGGATAGAGAGAACACTGGCAAAACAACCCCAGGCCTTCCTGGATGACTCATCTGCTCTAGACTCCTTTGACTTCATGTTGGTCTATGGCACTGAAACAGTACTAGTGGATTTAGTCAATGATCTCCATTTGACTGTGGACAAGGGATACGCCTCTCTCTTACTATTACTGGATTCATCACCAGTGTTTGACACTGCAGACCATGCCATCTTGTTGAGGTGTGGGGATTAAGGGTTCTGCCTGGGATTGGTTTAAATTGTTCCTTATGGGCCAGACACAGAGAGCTGCTGTAGGGATCACCTGTCATCAGTGTGGGACTTGTCTTTCGGGGTTCCTCAGGGCCACTGCGCTATTTAATTTCTAATAAAGCCGTTGGGGAAAATAATTTGTGGATTTAGAACAGGCTGTCATCAATGGTGATATCTCTTTATCTAAACTGCCTGATGATGCTGCAGAGGTCCTGAACCAGCATCTTACCACTGTGGTTAAATGAGTAAGGGTGAACAAGTCAAAACTGAATCCTGGCAAGGTGGAGATAATGTTGGCTGGTAAGGCTGAGGTTTTGAAGGACATTATGTGCTCCCCACTTTTGTTGGGGTCCTGCTGATGCTTGCTGATGCAGTTAGATCTAGTACTGGACCCAGCACTCTTATTGGAGAAGCAAGTTAATGCTGCAGCAAAAACAAAAAACATTCTACCAGCTGCAATTAGTCCAGAAAATGGTGCCCCTTCTTTGACTCATCTGATCTGGCCATGAGGATCCATGCTATAGTTACCTCAAGGCTCAACTATTGTAGTGCACTCTGCATAGGTATTATGCATATGGTTACCTGAAGGCTCAGCTATTGAAAGGCAGTCTGCATTAAGACCTCTGCCTGAGACCCTGGAGTAGACTGGCCTGAGTAGACAATACTGACTTTGATGGACCAAGGGTCTGATTCAGTATAAGGCAGCTTCATGTGTTCATAGCCCATGAAAATAACTCAGAAATTCCAGTTCGTGCAAAACTCTGCAACCCAGTTACTGTCAGGTGCTAGATGGAGCTCACATTAGATCCATTCTGCAGACACTACACTGGTTACCAGTCAGGTACCCAGGTCAATTCAAGGTTCTGGTTATCACCTACAAAGTCTTAATTCCTTGGACCGACATATGTACAGGACCATCTCTTCCACTATGCTCCACTATGACAGCCTTGCTTGTCTGAGCAAAGCCTTGTAAAAGTGCCATTCTGCAAATGGGCAAGCTGTCCATTCACAAGCAGTACTCCCTCTAAGCTGTGGGGTCTTGTGAGCAAAAATTCTACTTTGTGAGCTACTGGCATTAAAGTTGTGAGTGAGCGCTTTGGCTACTGCATAAATCAGTTTGCTCTGGAGCCATCCTTCCTGAGCTAAGACTAAAATGTGTGAGCTGGAGGCGAAAAAACTGAGCTAACACTAAATCAGTTTAGAGGGAACACTGTTCACAAGCATTCTCAGTGGTGGCTCCCTCCCTCCCTCCCTCCCTCCCTCCCTGTGGAATGGTCTACCAGAGGAGGTCAAGAAGGCTCCCATTCTGCAGCATGTGCAAAGTAGAAATGTTTGGTGGGGAGTTAAAAAGAAAGATTAGAATTGTACAAGAATGAAACAGTCCAGGAGGGCACTTTTGTTATGGAATAGGATTTTAGTCGACGGCAATGATTATTATAACAATCATCTTGCTTATACTGAATTGTCTTTTTCATTGTAATGCACTTCTTGAATTGTTTACAGTATACCTTGCCTTAGATAGTTTGTCTTAGATAGTATAGTATACCTATCTTAGGTTGTTGTTCACACTGTTCTCTAATTCTGTAATCCCAGGCAAATGGTTCATGGCTTGTATGATCGTACTATGTGGTCTAATTGCCCAGTAATCTGCCTTGTGAGAAGACAAGGCTCGCTGGAAAAGACAGTAGTGTTAGGAAAAGTTGAAGGCAGCAGGAAAAGAGGAAGACCCAACCTGAGATGGATTGACTCAATCAAGGAAGCCATGGCCTTCAGTTTGCAAGACCTGAGCAAGACTGTTACTGATAAGACATTTTGGAGGTCATTAATTCATAGGGTCACCATAAATCAGAAGTGAATTGATGGCACTCAACACATGTGCACAATCTGCCTTGAATCCCGGTGAGAAAGGCAAGGAGGAGGAGGAGGAGGAGGAGGAGGAGGACCCCACAACAGACAACCTGTGAGGTAGGTGGGGCTGAGAGAGCTCTGAGAGAACTGCTCTTAAGAGAACAGCTCTGAGAGAACTGTGACTGACCCGAGGTCACCCAGCTGGCTGCATGTGGAGGAGTGGGGAATCAAGCCCAGTTCTTCAGATTAGAGTCTGCCACTCTTGACCACTACACCAAACCGGCTCTCATGAAATAATAAAATCTGTACAGTTTGATTTTTCACCCAGTCCAAAAGGAGCTAAACGATAGTATTTGGATTTAAGGTAGGATGCAGTGCAATCCTAAATACACTTTCCTGGAAGTAAGCCCCACTGAGTAGACTTAAGTAGGATTCTGAATAGACCTGTTTAGGATTGCCCTGCAAATAACGTTTGAGTTGATGAAATAGACTAAGTTTATATGGAAGATTATATGGAAACATTCCTATTTCGTCTACTTACAAATCAGTGTACCTTTAGGCTGGGTTACTTGGACACGGCTGTTTACACTGTATTAATCATATTTTATGTAGATAATGAAATCTGTCACTTGCCTTTAAGCCGGGAGAGTGAGAGAAAGAAAGAGAGAGGCCACTATGCTATTAAAAATAATGGGATATATCTAGCATAATTCTACTTTGCCCACCATTTCCCTACAAAATGATTGGTTATGGGGTTGCGGAATGGTTTGCAGGCATGTCATAATGGTTCACCCAAGATGCTAAGCAGTTTTCAGCCTAGTCACTGGCCAGCTGGAAACTTGGAAGCTTCTCATCAGTCACTCTGATCCTTAGACTGATTATCAGTTAGTCCCAGTGATTCTCCAGGGTCTATCCTAGCTTCCATAGTTTCCTAGGTTGAACGGAAAAACCTGGACATCAACTTACACTTTGCATCATGGTCAGTTTTAAACAAGTTCAGGTTTTACTGAATCTGACAGTTGAATACCTTGGGGTTTTTTTAATGTCACCTGGGAATCGTAAGCTCCATCTTACCTGCAGAGCTGATATGAAGATGTTCCTGCATTCTTTATCAGCAATACACTGTGTACAACTAACTTGCCTCTTCAGGCATGCCTGCACTATTGCTTCATTCACTTTTTATGTGGCTTTCATTTGTATATGTATCCACCACTTCTGTGCCAGGAATCACTCACACAAGTATTCTCTTCATCCAGCATTCATGTTGCATGTGCCAGCATGGGCCCTCCCTTTGAAGCCTTATTCACAAATATTGTTAACCCTAGATGTACCACACCATTCCTTTAAAGGTAGTCACAAGCTCTCTCTCTTTCTCTCTCATTCTGAATCCACCACTCTTCTTATACCACTATCCACAAAACTGTATGATGGATATTACATACTAGTTAGATACTGTCTCCAAACCACACGTCATGCCAAAAAAAAGGGGGAGGGGGGAATAACATCCTGGCAGAAGAACTGTTTTAGACATTTAGCTGCAAATATCAAAGAAGTGCTAACATGTGAGTATGTGGGGGGCCAGAGTGAGGGGGGGGGGAATGAAAAGCTTTTATGTGTCGCTGATTGAGAAACAGAGGAAAACATCATTTAAAGGCATTTTAAATTGCCATTCTTTCCTTTTGATATGAAATTTCTTTGTTTTGTTACATGCAGCTGGTGAAATGATGACAAAGTGGCTTGCAATTATCCGGGTGACATTAGAATCCATCTGAAATGGACACTAAAGGAAGAGCCCAGCATCCCCCATCTGCAATTCCAGCTTCCTTTGGCACTGAACCAACTTCACAAATATACATTCCTTTTTTCCCCCCAGTAAATCCCATGGCCAATGAATGCTGCTATGGCAACGAAAGCCTGGAAAGCCAGGGGGGCTTGGGTATAAACAGGGTTTTTTTTAAAAAAAAAATGTTCTGGACGAATCATGATGTAGAGTCACATAATACTGCGGGACTGATGACAACCTACAGGTTTACGAGAGATGGCTTATCAAAAGGATGTGCAGATCTGCGCCATGGATTTGGGCTTCCAAATGTCTCAGTTTCTTAATTACTATGTTGAGTTTTTATTATCAATTACTGTATGGTTCATTCAAGTCATGCAGGTACATCACCACTGGTTGTACGAAGCGTCCTAAAAATAGACTTTCCAAAACAGAACGCAACTGTCATAACAAATATTATCGCACACACCCCACTAATCTATTTCCAAGACAGCTTTATTCGTTAAAAGTAAAAGTTCTATTCTTAGATTAGCACGATAAATAGTTCATACCAGTTTAGTAAATCAAATATTCCATACTGCTAGCTTAATAAGATGGGGAGTCATGCATGAAATGACTGCCAGGTTAATGACACAGGCAGGCATGGGCGGTGTGTATTTGCATAAAAAAGCATCCAATGTGCTCCTAAATCCTTTAAATTAGTCATCAATTCTTAAATTGCCATTTAACTAAGTCCTTGCCCAGAATCAGATGGGAAGAAAAGAACCACTTACTAAAAAAAAAAAAGTAGTCATAGAGAAAAATTAATACCAGAATATTGTGTGTTTTTAAAATTTCTATTTTATAAAGCTTGAAAGTGAAAAGAGTAGCAGAGTAAACCAGCAACCAAACAAGTGCTGCTAGTCTGCTTGTTGTGATTCTTAATGAAATGCGGGGAGATTTCTGGTCAGGTGAACTGCTCAGGAAACAAAATAGCAAGCTTGGAACCAAACTTCAAAGGAACGAAGGCTGCAAACCTATGAGCACTTACCAGAAAGTAAGGCTCAATAATCTCAGCCTGACTCTGTGTAGTGACCCCGGTATTCCTTGGAGGTCTCCCATCCAAATACCGATCAGGGCTGACCCTGCTTAGCTTCCATGATCTGATAAGATTGGGCTAGCTGGGGGAACTGAAAACTAATAAGGCTGTGGGTCCAAATGACATACAGTTGTTACGTTCAACTTTTTACATCAGATTAACTCATAATTCTCAAACTGCGAAAACTAACATGGCACTAAAGTTTTCCAACAGTAATTAATCTACCTTTAATTTATGTAATCTTTTAATCAAAGTCAACTAAGCTAGAGGCCTTCACTGCATCCTGTGTCAGTGAGGTCCACTAGTTAGTTATGCATTGTGCAAAGTACTTTTATTTATTTGACCTGAATCTACTGTCTATCAAATTCACTGGGTCACTCTAAATCCTAGTAGCTTGGGAAAGGGAGATGTTCTCATTTTTCCACACCATACCTAATTTTATAGATCTCTTAATAGTTTGCTGTCATCTGTAAACATGGCCATTCTGCTCATCCCCAGTTCTAGATCACCATTCTTGATCAAGACTTACTGAAATGCTTCTCAGCTGCTTCACATTCTAGACAATCTGTCTCATTTATACCCTATCTATCCCGCAAGGACCTTGGGCTGGTGTACATGATTCTTTATTTTATCCTCACAACTACCCCATGAGGTAGGTTAGTCTGCAAGAAAGTGACTGGCCAAAGGATACTAAGCAAGCTTCATGGTTGAGTGGAGATTTGAACACAGGTCTCTGTTCCTAGTCTGACACTATATCACACTGGCTCTCAGTTACCTCTTTATGGCTTAAACATGGGGGGGGGGGGGCGGATCCGCTCTCATAAACCCACTCTTACTGATTTAGGCCACATTTGTTTCTTGTTTAGATTGTATCAGGACAAAAAAAAAATCACTATAATATCACCACCACATTCTCTCCAGTACAACACATTGTTATAAAGCACTTCATTAAGTGGATAGTTTACAGATCAGGGTCTGTATTAACGGAGATTGAATTAGAAAATCAATGCAATCAAAACTGAATCAAAAATAGATGTATTAAAATTGCTCAATAGGAAAACACTCCTGAATGAGTTAGTAGGAAAGAAGATAACTTTAGATCCTTCATTAAATGGTGTTAGGCATTAACCAAAGAACTCTTATTCAGGCATGCTTTTGGTGATCTTTGTCCTGGGTTTTTTTTTTCAGTGCACAAGTTTTACTGTAAGTCATATTTGTAAGTTATTGTCTGCTGCTATATGTTGTGCAATATTACGTGTTTTTTAAATAAGATGTATTGGAAAAATAGCAGAGGAATCATTTTTAAACATAGACAAATAGTTTATTGGTTCCATCACAATAAGATGTGTTACAGGAAGCACTAAGAAAACAAAAAGAGAGGTCCATTTAATGGGTTTACTCCCCAGGAAAGTATTTTTAGGGTTGCACTGGGGGACTTTTGAGATTTTTTAAACTTGGCTTAGCAGAGCAAAATCAACTATTGATTGAGGGTTCTGTTTTAAATTAGTAATTTTTCTTTAAAGGTAAAACTGTTTTAATGCAAATGCCAGAAGAAGAAAACTTATTTTTTACATCGCTGCAGTCTCTGGAGGTACTTTGTAAATCTTAATCAACATTTACCTTAATGCTTTTGTTTTGTATTCTCCAGGTTGTTAAATATTTCTGTCATTGGACTTATACGTAAGGCTCAAATTGTGTTTCACTGTTGACTGGGATTCATCTGGAAGTTAATAATGGTGATTGTGGAAACTCCATTGAAGCTGACTTAGGGCGACTCTGAAGGGTTTTCAAGGCAAGTGATGAACAGTGGAGGGTTGCCATTGCCTGCCTCTACATAGTAACTCTGGACTTATTTTATTTATTTATTTATTTATATCCCGCCCTCCCCACCAAGGCAGGCTCAGGGCGGCTAACATAGAGATGTAAAACAATTAAAACAAGAGTTGAATAAAATCAGGACGATGCAGTGTGAGTATAATTATAAAATATATGGATATAAAGTGCTAGACTTCAGTGGTGGTCTCACCTCCAGGTACTAACAAGGGTTGACCCCGCTTAGTTTTGAGATCTGACAAGATCGGGCTAACCTGGGCCATCCAGGTCAGGCCAAGTTAATGTTACAGCTTTAAAAAAAAAAAGATTCTTTTGTATATTTGAGGATGCCCTGGGATCCATTTATATGTGTGCCAGTGCCAACCTAAACAGAATTATGTCCATTGAAGTCTACAGGCTTAGAAGGGTGTCAATCTGCATAGGATGGCACTGGGCATGTGCACATGGGCATGCTAAAGCAGAACTCAAACAAAGGTCGAGATCACACTTCTCTGATCTTTTAAACTGTCATCCATATGTAAAGATGTATGGATGGTCCCAGCTGTAACTCTCTTTCTGCTTTATTGCGTGGGAAACCCTAATTCTCTCTGTGTTTGTTTGTTTTTCTTTTTCACACTAGGGCCTGGCACAGATGTATGACAGACATTCTGCTAACCTTACATTACAGGTCTTTTTGTCTTCATCATTTGCACCTCTTTTTTTCTCTATACTCACATGGATGTTATGAAATGGGCACAAAATCAATTAAAGTTTGTGCTGCAGTGGAATTGTCCTTAAGGTGCCATGGCTTTCTTCTGATTTGGGTGGGGGTCAAACAGCTGATCTCAAGACAATCAAAACCTTCCAGATCCTTCACTCAAACTATTTCCATTAGGTTTGCACCATGATGTGACCGGGGGGGGGGGAAAAAAAAAGGGGGGGGGGAGCCTTCTGGTGAATCATCCCTTATTTTCATTACTGCAGCAGATTCTTAGATATTTTCCTAAGTGTGGCTAACAGTCAGAAACAATTAATCAACCGATGTCTGTAGGAACCTTTCCTCAGTGGATGCTCCAAACCAGCATGTTAGAAAATCCTTCATGAATTACAAAGATTTTATCAGAAGTGAATCACAGCAACTGCTGAACTTAACTGGTACAAAGACACCTTTTCCTCTTGCCTGTCTCTGAAGGTATTAAACTGTGACCTCTCTCAATCTACTGTTAGGACGGGACTGATTCAGGACTTCTGGAGACCTTCTGAGGTGCAAAGATAGCCATAAGAAAATGGGATTTCCAGTCCTAGTAAATCTTTGAAAGGAGAAAAGAGGAAACTGCTAGTAAAACATGAGTTGCATTTTCTGCTTCCTCTGCTCAGTGTGATGGAATCTGAATCATGACAGTCTTGCAGAACCAAACTATTTACCAACATTTTGTTGAGAAGGAAGTCATAAGGGTAAGACAGAAAGTGCCATCCCAAGCAGAGATATACCCTTCTAAGTCCATTGAAGTAAACAAATTTAAATTAAACCCTGGAAAGACAGAGGTAATGATTGTTGGGAAGTCAGCTGACCCTTGCTGATTTGGTTAAGAGCCTTGGGGTTGGTATCCAAACACTTTCTTCCAACTCAGTCTAGCCTTGGAAGATGGCTCCCTACCTTGATGCAGCTGATCTAATGTCCTTTATGTTGGTCTCCCCCCAAAATGCGTCCTGACCTGGATAGCCCAGGCTAGCCCGATCTTGGCAGATCTTGAAAGATAAGCAGGGTTGCCCCTGGCTAGTATTTGGATGGGCAAGCTCCAAGGAATACCAAGGGTGTGGTGCAAAGGCAAGCAATAGCAAACCACCTTTAAAGGGTCTCTTGCCCTAAAACAAGTCTAGCTCACCACCTAGCACTGCATAACGCTAACAGAGCTAGAACTTCTGGCTTCCAGACAATCTTAGGATCTCCTGGCTCTACTACATTTCCATATGATAATTATTAATTATTATTCCCCTCAAAATCAGCTTGCTGACTCCAGCTATTGTTGGGAACTAGATGGACCATACATATAACTCACTTTCTGCAGTCACTGCATTGACTGCCCATCAGTTAGTAGGCTCAACATAAGGTGTTGCCTATCACATACAAAGTCTTTGATGGCTTTGGTCCCTCATATCTGTGGGACTGCCTCTCCCCCCTATGCTCCACCACAACAGCTTCATTAATCTGAACAGGGCCTTCTTCAGGTTCCAACCTGCAAATGGACAAAACCAAGAAGTGTTTGTACAAGTGCTTTCTCCACTGTAGCCCCCACCTTATGTAATGACCTGCTCAAGGAGGTCAGGGAGGCTCCCACTCAGACATGTTGAGTAGATGGATTTGCAGTATTGCATTCCACCGTTTCTTTATTCCATCTGATTCTAGGGAAACAATGGAGAGTTTGGAGATGGTAGTCTACTGCAACATGGAAATATAAAACTCACTTGTGGGTGATCTGAGTAATTTTATGTAATCCACTATTGATTTGAGTGCAGGGACTTGGTGGTGCTTCACTGTTCCGGTGGGTAGACCTTACAGAATTGCTCTTCTTGTTATATATGATTGTTTTATGTGACTGAGATTCTTCAAAACCATCATAAAAATCCCCAGGAAGTAAGTTCAGGAAGAGCTTTGGGATCTAAGAGAGAAATTATAATGTAATTTAAATATTTCAGAAGACTAGATTTTTTTTTAATTCCATGGAGTTGGGGAAGGAAGGCTTATTCACACATATTACTTTTCAAATAATTCAAGAGATAAATTTGCCCAAGAAAACCATTATTAAACAGGGGAAACTATAGGCCATTCCCAGTGGGAAAACTTCTTCTTGGAATGTTTCAGAAGCTCCCACCCTTTTGTACTGTGTATCTAGGGCACAGCATGCTTCAGCAAAGTGTGGAAAGTTAAGGATGGAACTGAGCCAATCTGTGTGCAAAAATGCTCTAAATTCATTACTCTCAATTAAAATGAACAAGGTTAAGAATTGCATCAATCAGAGAAAGTACTTGGAGCAGGAAAACAGGAGACAAGGTGTGTACACTGAGGAATTAGCTTGACTATTAGCAAAATATATGCAAACTAATCTACGTAGACTTGTAAATGTATTAATCACCTTGTATGTGAATATTTAGAATCAATAGCCACTGCTCTTAACAAGGCAGAGGTTGTGTTTTAAATGCCACTTTTCCTATTCCTGAGGAGCACAGACAGAAACCACTGCTATGAATTCATATCAGTTTTCAGACTGCACCACAGAGGATATGATCGATAGAGCTGCAAACTGGAGCTAGGGATAGACCAGGGGGGTTTCTTCACAAAGCTCTAGGGAGGCCCAGGGTTTCAGAAAAAAGTTGAAATCTAATACATTGAGGAATTTAGAAAGAAACCCAAATTACAGAAATAATGCCCATTGTTTTAAGAAAAGAATGCGTACTGAACTCTCAGTGGCTGTTGGGGGTTGGTAGGCAACTAAAACAATATCGCCAAGCCTTCCAAGCCTTGGTTTCTGTAAAGCAAAGCTGGGGGATCAGGAGTAGACTTGGGAGGCTGAGACACCCCTGGAGAAGGTCCCTCCCACTGTCATGTCCAGTGACCTATGAGGACCAACTGGGGACAGGCCCAATGGGAACTACCAGAAACTCACTACCCACACAATGGACTGGCCCAGTGGTAGACACTTTACTACTTGGCCTGACCACCACATAGCTTAGGCAGCCATCATGTTACTGGACCCAGCCCAGCCCATCAGTGACTTCTGCATAACGGGGTCCAACCCAATGTTAGCAGCAGCCACTGTGTATCTGGACTTGTCCTAGCTCAGCACAGGCAGCCACCAAACAACTAAGCCTGTCTTTTTCCAATGGTCACCCCCCCCCGGTCCCTACTCCCTGGTCTCCTGCTGGTTGTATGTTTTAACTGTATTTTTATATATGCATTTTATGTAAGCTGCCCTGAACCCACCCCGGTGGGGAGGGCGGGGTATAAATTGAATGAATGAATGAATAAATAAATAAATAATAAAAACCTTCACTTTCTACTCCTTCTCTACTGGGCTTGTTGCGCTATTTCCCCCATCTTTGGAAACAATGGTGGGATGGGGGTACCCACTTTGGGTGCCCCTAGAATTGGACCCTTTGGTCCAATACTTTTGAGACATGGGGGCTCTTTTGGGGAGAGGCTCCAGCAGCTACACTGCAAATTTGGTGCCTCTACCTCAAGTCTCCTCCCTCAAAGGCTCCTGAATATAACCTAGGAGAGATTTGCCATTGACTACAATGGCCCCATAGGGTATAATGGAGGCAAATGTATTCGGGAATCTGGAATATATTTGGGATTCTCTATTCAGCTGCCGAATACACATTGGAGAATCACATTTGACTGAATATATTCCTGAATAATGCTAATAAGGCTTTATTCGGGTATTTATTCGGCTTGGCTTCTGCCGAATGCATACCCTTAAGCATTTGCCTTATGCTTGCACTGGAAAGGGTCTGCATACCACTGACTCCTTAACATAAACAACATAATTGGCTGGGTAAGTATGTGGACTGTCCCAAAAGCTTCTACAAAGTCTTGATGTTTCATAAGAAAATATCTTATATAACTTGACCATGCAGTGTAGCTAGGACAGCCTTAGAAAGCATATAGAACCTGTTGAAACTACAAATTCTGTTCATATCAGAACTGAGGTTGAGTTCCTCATTTTGATATATTCTACAAGCCCAAGCTTCACAGCTGTAGCATGATAATCCCCAAGGGGAATCATTACCAATTTTGCCTTTGGTGTGGCTTGATATCTTTCTAGTGATTTCATCGTAAATGCAGTGTGGTCTGTTACTGGTCAATAGGGATAATGAAAAGGTTCATGGGAATACAACAACTTGACCTCCTTTAAAATGTGGATG
>NW_015174290.1:1143350-1154875 GCF_001447785.1 Gekko japonicus
TTTATTATATTATAAAAGCTCCAATGTCTGAGAAGCATCTGTGCCCATGACTTATATGAAGATTATAAACAAAGAAATGTTCTCAAAAACAAGTGTAATAGTACAGATGATTCTGTATCCAGACACATGGAAGAATCGGAAGACTCAGAACAGCATCAGTGTGTGTGTGTGGGGGTATCCTGCCTTGTCCATATATGCCATTTTCCTGAGCCAAAACAGTCCCAGAAGGGAGTTACTTGAAACCACTGTTCCCTCTAAGCTGAGTTAGTGTGAGCTAGCTCACAGTTTTTGAGCCTCCAGCTCACAGATTTTTGTCTTTGCTCAGGAAGGAGGACTCCAGAGCAAACTAATTTATGGGGTAGCCAAATCGCTCGCTCACAACTTTAATGCCAGGACCTCACAAAGTAGAATTTTTGCTCACAAGGCTCCACAGCTTAGAGGGAACATTGCTTGAAACGGGCCCAACTCTCTCCCCCCAAACCCCATATTGCATAGTTTGGCTCACACTTCCTGTGAATAGAATATAGTAGCTCCTATCCTATGAACTCTTTCCATAGTCATCTGATTTTCTCAACTGTCTTTCTTCTTCTTCTTTATTTTGCAGGACTTTGTCCCATCTGCTTACTCATCCCTCAGGTACCTGTTTTTCAGTGCATACTGTGTATTCTTCCCACTACCTTTCTTTTTATCTCCCAAGACCTACTGAACCCTAAAGTTCTCAATTTGCTGCACACATTTCTTCTTGGTTCTAGGTTCAATGTGAAGATTTTATACCATGAAAGCAAGGTTTCAGCTCCATCATTTAAGATTACTTGTGTACATTCTGTTTCAGACTTCTTAACCTCCTGAGCAATTAGAGTATTCATGGCCATTCTGTGACATCATACTGGCTCAATTAATGTTTAGAGGCTTCATTGCCACAAAATTGCAATATCATTTTTTTTAAATTCTAAACAAGACTTTGCAGGAGGTTGGTAAGTATATCCACTCCAACATATCTGTAAAATTTGTTCCTCCAAAATGAGTAGCAGGATTCTAGTCTATTTTGTCAAAATGAAGACAGTAATGGTAACTGCTGCCTGGGAAGACAGGAAGGCAACCACCTGTTTTTTTCCCCAGCATGCCCTAGCACCTTGGAAACTATTTTCAAAACATCTGTTCAGGGTCGAAAGAAACTTAAATTTCTTACCTGTACTATCTCTCTTTGGAGTTCGGAACAGAAGAGGGGAAGAACCACTTCAGTTACTTTCTACCTGGTACTCTGACTAGATTACTTTCACCCCTGCATCTGACACATTGTGCCCTAGTGCATCCTGTGGAATCCAGTGCTCATTGGCTTGGATCCCCCCTAGATTTCTGTGGTTACAAGCAGAGGGGGCATTTTTGCTGATCCCTCCCTCCTGTAGCAGCCTCCAAACCCCCCCAAAATGCTGCTCCTTGGCAGCAAGATACCCAAAGAAATAGCTGGGGGGGGCAGACTGGATGTCTCCAGTGGGTGGGGAGATCAACTAAAACCATCCTTCTCGTGCCCACAGAAATCTACATGAGATTCAAGCCACTGTGACTGCCTTACATTATGTCAGGCACCATGAGGACTATATTCCCTAGAGGGCACTACCGTGTAACCAACACCCTGTACTCATTAGGAACAGCATCTGGTTCTCTTCCCCACCTGCTTGACTCCTGAACAACCAGTCAGCATGAGTGTGTTTGTAATGAGTGAAGGGAGAAAGCCAAGTGGAGTAAAGACATTTTTTCCATTCATTTTTTTCACCTCTCCATGACCAAACAAATGAAAGGGAATGAACTGAGCCTTTTCATTTCATTGTTCGTTTTTGGTAATTCATTTGATGACGAATGCATATCCCTAACAAACACTTATCTGAATAGCAGCTATAGCATGTGAATTGACTCCCAGACAATCCTCCCTCTGGCTTATTGAGCTATTTAGCACTAACTGAACTAATTGAGGGGTTAATTGAAAGATATTTGTAGTTGATGTATATATTTGTCACACCATTTCTTTTATTATTATTATTATTATTATTTTTAGCAGGTCAGACATAAAAGACTGGCTGCCTAGTGCCAAGTGAGGGATACATGCTCCCTCCTGTGTAAAAGTATAATGAAGATACTTAGCCATAAGAAGGTTTAATTATCGTAGTTCATATTCATATTATAGTCCCTAGATACCTTGTACGAGCATTACACCACTGTCAAAACAAGAGACAGTTAATTAGCTGAATGTCAGTAGAAGTGTTGAGTCTTACAGACCCATCCAAAGAAAAAGTGAAGCAGTTCCCTTTAGTCCCAATAGGAGAGGTATTTCCCACCACATTATGCCACACATTTGCCCATAACCTTCTGCATGCCAAGCAGATGCTCTACCACTGAGCCACAGCCCCTCTCCTCCCATCTTGCTCTTTTCTACAGCTAGATGTAGAAAAGGTTAAGAGTCCACTCACATCTTAAAGCCTAACACAATAACTGGTGGGTGCTACAAGCATGGACGGCTTCAAAAGGGAATTAGATAAGCATATGGAGCAGAGGTCCATCAGTGGCTATTAGCCACAAGGTATAGCTAGGGGCTCTGGGGCAAGTGATGCTCTGTCTTCTTGGTGCTTGGGGGGGGGTCAACAGTGGGAGGGCTTCTAATGTCCTGGCCCCACTGGTGGACCTCCTGATGGCACTGGTATTTCTGGCCACTGTGTGACACAGAGTGTTGGACTGGATGGGCCTTTGGCCTGATCCAACATTGGTGTCTCTTATGTTCTTAACCAAATTTGTTTTAGCAGCTCTAAATAGTAAGGCTGTCAGTTACCTAATTCATTCAGGTGCCTTCCAGTTCTTACCATGGGGAATATTCTGACCCAGGCCCACTTCCCACATTCATAGTTGTGAGTTGTTATGCAAAATCTGAGGCTCATATGTATAAGTGCCCCCACAAATGCCCCCACATCTTGGGTTTTAGGGCTGTGTATACACTGGCTTTCTTTGAGACACCCCTCCCCCAAAGGGGATGTGAGGAAAGATGCCTATACTCAGCAATAGTAAACTTTATTGGCTAATAAGTGGATAGATCAAAGAAGGCAAGCAAAGACATCAGTTAATCAGTGCTAGTTCAGAATAGCAATAGTGAAAATCTCAATCCTATTTTCTTATTTAACAGTAATGTTCCATTCTTCTCTGATTTATTTCCAGGGGACCCAACCAAGGAAGGGGAATGCATGTTAGGTCATGGTAAGGACCAAGAGAAAGGAGCTGCTGCGATTGGGGGGAGGGGGAGTTGATATATTTTTGGCCATCAAGTCACAGCTGATTTATGGCAACCTCATAGGGTTTTCAAGGCAAGAGACATTTAGAGGTGGTTTGCCATTGTCTGACTCTGTGTCATGACCCTCATATTCCTTGGAGGTCTCCTATCACTAGCAAGAGTCAACCCCGTTTAGATTGGATGAGATCAGGCTAGTCTGGGCTATCCAGTTGAGGGCAGAAGTTGATGAGGACTAGAAAATGCCAATTCC
This sequence comes from Gekko japonicus, assembly GCF_001447785.1. Lineage (NCBI taxonomy): Eukaryota > Metazoa > Chordata > Lepidosauria > Squamata > Gekkonidae > Gekko > Gekko japonicus. The sequence continues at coordinate 1,146,875 of NW_015174290.1, forward strand.
AGAGGGCTGTTACTTAAGGAAGATTCAGATGATGGGAACAAGAGGAAGTTTCTGGGTTGCAAAAGGGGAGAGCAGTGGGGCTCTGGTTGTGAGATAGAAAGGGAGAGAATGAGAGAAACTGCAGCAGAATGATGCAGTGGGATGTTATTTGCCAAAGGTTGGTAGGAGGCTGTTGAGCTAGATGCAATGGTAGAAAAGGAGGGAAGAGTGTGCAGAGAGAGAGAGAGAGAGAGAGAGAGAGAGAGAGAGAGAGAGAGAGAGAGAGAGAGATTAAATCATACTACTATCCTTTGCTGGAGTGGTGATCGAGGTCAACTCTGCAGGAGAAACTGAACCTGCCATATGGCTACCATCCCATTGCTTATATACCAAAATTCTTTCCATTGTGGGAGTGTCTTATTTTTGGAATCAAATTAAATCACCTTATCCACTAATTTTCAGGCTTCCAAGAAACATTTCCTTTACTAGTATCTGTTTGGGGCAACAGCTGACTGTGACCTTAGATCAACCTGATGTTATGACTGTCACTGGAACATTGCTTACGGATGTATTGAGGCTCAGGTATAGGAAATCCTTTGCCATTATGATTAACTCAGAATGGAGACTAGATTTATCCTTTTCATGTGTTGGGCATTGTTTTAAAAATTGCTTTAAGTCTTCTGTAATATTTACTTTTCATAGTTACAAACACTGACCATTCTTTATGTGGCTAGATTCTGAATTGTTTTTATGATGAAACTGCTTGCAAAGAGGAACTGAAAATCCTCACTTTGCTGTCTACAAATTTTAGCTGGCAGTTTATTTCCTTGTCAGACTAATAATCTGATCAACACTGCTTCTCCCCCTGGCCTTTTGGCCTCTTTGCTCTGGGTCTGAAAGTGATTTGGGTGGTCTGTATGGCCCCTTCCCCATGTTGCATGGCATCACGGGGGTAACAGTGTCACAGCACCAAATTAAGGCTGATTTCAAATTTCTTATCCTTGCTGTTTAACTTCACAATGACTATTTCAGGTTTATTTCTCCCTTGCAGGACCAGATTAGGTTTTAAAAACAGGAGCAAAGTCTGACCAGGGTGGCTCAGTGTTGAACAGATGAACTTACACCTGTTGTCCTCGTAGCCTTTGGGTGGATCTGAGCTGAATGGCATCTACAGCACAAGCAGCTCTTGACTTGGGTAGCTCTTTGCTGCCAGCATTCCTCCAGGGCATTGGCTGACCAGGAATTTTCCTAGTAAAATTAAAGGTCAGTCTGCCCCTGCTGTCTTGAACAGAATAATCAGCCTATACTGAGTCAGACCATTGGTCTATCTAGGTCAATATTGTCTACTATGACTGGTAGTGATTCTCCAGAGACTCAGGTAGAGGTCTGTCACATCACATCCTACCTGATCCTTTTAACTAAAGATGCCAGGGATTGAACCTGGGACCTTCTGCATGCCAGACATACCTTATGCCACTGAGCCATAACCCCTACTGTGGAAAAATGGCCCGGTGATTAGTTTTTTAATGTCATTTCTGTTTCTTTCTGTATATTTTTTCTTTCTGTATATTTTTCCAGCATTATTTGTGCATACTTAAATCAATGATACCTATTATACGCATAACTTATATACAATGTACATGAATAAATTGTATCTAAAACCCACACATCATGAATATAAAGGTAAAGGTAAAGGTTCCCTTGCTCGAAAGCCAGTCGAATCCGACTCTAGGGTTGCGGTGCTCATCTCCGTTTCAAAGCCGAAGAGCCAGCGCTATCCGAAGACGTTTCCGTGGTCATGTGGCCGGCATGACTAAACACCAAGGCGCACGGAACGCTGTTACCTTCCCACCGAAGTGGTACGTATTTATCTATCTACTTGCAATTTCTTGCTTTCGAACTGCTAGGTTGGCAGGAGCTGGAACTAGAGACGGGAGCTCACTCCGTCATGTGGCACCCGGGTCTCAAACTGCTGAATTACTGCCCTTCCACAGCCTGCACTTCAGCGTCTTAACCACTCGAGCCACTCGAGCTCAATATATACAAATATATACAACAATATATACAACCCAAATAAAATCAGCACAAAAAGTGGAAACCCAGAACAGTTGATTAACATATTGATGCAGACTTGAACTCATCAATGTCATGGCCATGGGTCAGTCAAAAGAAAATATGTATTAACGGTTGTAGACATCTCCTCAATTGTTAGCGGATGGCTCTGGTCCTCTCAGCTAATGGAAGAGGTCAGATCTGTGTCTGTGTGTGGTGAAAAGCCATTGAGATGCTAGAATACCAAAAAAAACCAGGAGGAAATAAAGCGCATAACGAATTAATCTCTATTTTACTTTCTACAGCAAGAAATACTGTAGCTGCTTATTGGAAAAATCCTTTACCTCCCCATGTTGATACTTGGTTTAGTCAAATCTGGTCTTATCTTGTTACTACGAGCAAGGTCTGTTGTAGAAATAATACAATCATCACTAGAAGGAGGTAAGACATCCCCCGCCCCGGTCCCCCGCTTTGTACCCGGTCTCGAGGAGCAGCCACTGGAGGGGGTGTTTGCGAAGACATGGCTCACAGGGGCTGCGAAGGGCCACCCTGGAGGCTCAGCAGGGTACCTCCTCAGCCTGGTCCCCTGCTCTCTCCGGCGATGCTCCTGGGGGGTCTCGGGCTTGGCGCAGGAGGTAGCTGAGCCAAGCGAAGCATTGCTGCAAGAAATACAGCCACTCAGCACCGCAGGAGAGCTACATGGCAGACAGGAGGGCAGGCTAGGCTTTCAGGGCGTAGAAGTTCCCCATAGAGTGACTCATCCATCCTGCCTGCTTGCCGGGACTCCTGCGGTGTTCCAGTGACTCCGTTTCTGAGGAGCTGAGCACGCTCTCGAGTCCTTCCCGGCCTGAGGCAGGGAGGGGCCTCCATTGTCACCACCTCCTCTTCTGCCCACCCTCTGGGCTTGGCACTTTCAGCCAGGCAGCTTTGGCTCCCTGCTCGGCTGGGTGGTGGTGGCCGACAGGCCGCCTCCAGTGCCCTCCACCCTGGCAGCGCGCCAGGCACTGTCTGGTCACAGGGTGACTGGCTACCTGAAGTCGGCCTCGGCCAACAACAACTGCCATGGTGCCGGCAGGAGTGGCCTGGGCATCCCATGCCTCTGCCTGCCGGGGCGTCCATCCCCTCCGATGGCTCCCTGCAGAAGGGGGCAAGATGCTGGGCACCAGCTCTGTGGGCGGGAATGAGGTGACGCAGCAGAGCAATGCAGCCAGTGGCTACAGACCCCTGGTGAGGGACACATCAGGGAGCCAACTGATTTTGCCGCACATAGAAAGTTGCCATGCGAAAATGCAATTATATATAAGGACAGGATGGTGAAGATTACTTTCAGCACTATGCAACCATACTCTGAGAAAGCTTACAATAATTTTGTTACAACTTGGTTTCCACTAATACAATTTCTGTCTGAATAGGATATCATTCCGAAGAATCCAATTTACAAAGATATGATCCTTCTCTAGTTTTTTCTTGGCCTCCCATCTTTTTTTCCTTTGTTGAAGGTAAATGTTTTGATGGTTTAATTGTACTCAGAAGGGCTAGCACATTGTTTTTGTATGGAACTTATATGTATTGTCTTATGCTTGGTAAATATACATATATATTTAAAAGGAGCAGACAGACTTCACTGAATTGCCTGAAGCACATCAGTGGTACAGGATTTCTCTTCCTCTAGAGATCTGGTGTGGGGTAGCAGATATGCTGCCCTGTAAGAATGTTTGTTTGCCTCCACCTGTGCTCTTCTTGTGTGTGTGTGTGTGTGTGTGTGTATATAAACACTGTAAGTTTCCAGTGCTCTGAACCAACAAGAGTAAATGCTAGCCCCTGGAATGTCTTGCTGCTTGGAGAAGTGGAGCATGCTTAACAATACAGACAAATGTAAAACGTAATGAAATAGGGCATATTCACTCATCTCTACTCCATATAAGGCCTGTGGGCTGAGAACACTGTTCCAGTTGTGACATCTGCAATGAAAAGCACTATCATAGTATGTATCCATCTATTATTATCCATCAACCTAGTCATGAACATTGATCTCCATCCTCCAAATCAAGCCTTACAAACTTCTGAAGGGCGAGCTTTACAGGGCAACTGCTAACATTGCTCGAGCATCCTGGACCTGACTATTTCCCCTACAGTAGCAAACAAGTAATTGCATTTACCTGCTGTAGGCTACCACGATTAATACTCTCTGACATGACATATCACCTGGGAAATTCAAAAAACCTTGTTTTTTCATCTTGGAGAGGGCAGAAACTGCAGCTTTAAAAGGGGAAGACACAAAGATTTTTGTTATACTTTACCACCTGCAGAACAGCTGCTCAAGATTTCAGCTGGATATTTCACACAGAGAGCTCATGGGGTGAGTCCTCCAGATCCAGCTTGCACACTAGCACGTGTTCTAAGCCTCATTAGAAAGGCAGGGGGCACAAAACTGTGCGGGATCTCTGTCGGCCCCAGTTTTCCTCCCCGGATCATTAAAACATGATTGCATTGATCCAGTGTTTTCACACACACACACTTTCCACACACACACTTTCCCTATTTGTTTGAGAGCTACACAGGGTGGTGTTCCTGAGGCTGGATTTTTGCACAGCAGACTGGGAATTAATTTTAGGCCAGTGCGGACTTTTCACCCTCAAAATGAAATGCTCCCCCTAAAATGCCTTAACAGCATATCTTTCTTATTGCTTTTCACACTGACTGGCAGGTCTTTCTGCTGTTGCTGCTGCTTTAGTGCCATTTTTCCTCAGGCTTTCTTCTTCCTTCACTGATTCCAGCCGATTTCTGAAGCAACCATCAAGCACTGGCAAGGCAGATGCCTCAGCCCAATTGCCTCAGAAGTGGTCAAGCCTACCCCCTCCACACACAAACAAACACATTTTCATCTACTTTTAATGTCCCCCATCAAAGGGTGTTTGTCCCATTGGGGCTCATCCCTTATAAATGTATCATCTTATCTTAACTGACTCCGGTAAACCTAATTTTATGTACATTCATCCCTATATTCCTCCATGCAACAAAAGAAGAAGCTATTAATATAAGCAGTACCACAAAATTCCATCTCCCTTGAGTTCTGTGCCTACAAAATCTTCTATGTTGCTCTGAATCTGCAACTTCATTTTCATACGCCTTTTAGGGCTCAACATCATTCCTTCTAACATGGACCCTGCGTATGTATAATCTCACCATGGAAAAGGGTTTGTTTGATTTGTGTTTCTGACATACTATTTTTAATTTTATTTTACAAAATTTGTACTCCACTTTTCTGCTCTCATAAGGGCCACCAAGGTGGCTAACAAATTAAAACATACAGGAAGAGTCACTGGACAGAATATTGATGATCAGCTTGGATGTTATGAAAGAAGTAAATAATTGGTTGACTGAGAGGAAAAAAATCTGATGAGATCAAAGGGGTCCACACACAACCAAGGGTGAAGTTAGGGAGGCTTTCAGCTGCCTTCTGGAATTTATTTGAATTTTGCAAATTCATTTCTGGAGCTCCTTTTCTTGTTGGCTGGCCTGCTCTGTGTTTGCCTCTTGGTGGTGTTTATATAACATGTCATCTGCCCCTATCATCTTCTTTTTTGTTATGAGAATCTCTAGAAAGTAGTATCTGTTGCACCCTTCCCCCCTCTGGGTAGCTTTTATTACCAGCTAAATACAGGAGCTGTCCATTCTCACTTCCTTCTGTGGACCAGTCCCTGTTACATCCTTGGCCTGGCTTTCTAATTCCATTTTGAGAGGCACCCTTGAAGGTAACTGTGTATCCTTACACAAAGGGCCTAGGAACTGGTGGATCAGTATATGAAAGGATGGAGAAAACTAGGAGCCAGGGGACGGCAGACTGAGAAAACAGAGGGACCAAAACACAGGAAGAATATGAGAGATAAGTATAGGAAGGTCAGTGTACTATTGATTAAAAGGAGTATGGAAAGGTTAGATTCAGGTGGGTCGCCATGTTGGTCTGAAGCAATAGAAAAAAGTTTGAGTGCAGTGGCACCTTTAAGAACAACAAAGTTTAATTCTGGGTATAAGCTTTTGTGTGCAAGCACACTTCATCAGTGTGCACATGAAAGCTTATACCCAGAATTAAACTTTGTTGGTCTTAAAAGTGCCACTGGACTCAAGCATTGTTCTGTGGAGAGGTTTCATGTCCTGTTTTTAGGCCCCTGCCACACGGCAGGGGAAAAGCCTCTTAAGGCGCGGCTTTTAAAAGCCGCGCCAACGTTGAGACGCCGCGGCGGGATCCCACGGATCCCCTGGCCGCAGCGCCTTTTCTCCCTGGCGTGATCAAACGCCAGGGAGAAAACACGGCCCGAACGGGAGCCGGCCGAACTGCGCATGTCCGAGCATGCGCAGTTCGGCTCCGGGCCGGGGTTGAGCCGGCGCAAGGAAGTGCCGGCGATCAAACGCCCGGCTTGAAGCGCGCCTACAAATTGAACCACCAAGGTTTGCGGCGGATTTGGGTGGGAAAGGGCCAGTTCGGGCACGGAAGCAGGACGCTTCCCAGATGTTGTGGTGTGATCGCGCTGCTTTGATCCGCCCCCGAACTGGCCCGCAACTGGCCCGCAACTGGCCCAAATCCCCTCGTGTGGACGGGACCTTAAATAACCAACCAATCTTGGGTTTCAGATATAACAATGTAATCATTGTTCATGACTATATTTTAATAACATGCATACAATAGACTGCAAAATATTACAAACTGTGTTTCTTATACAGTAACATAGTTGTGGCTTATTACACTTATCTTCTTCAGAAAACCTTCTCCTTATAGTGCCCTCCTTTAGGACTGCTGGTATAGCAACAGCCAGGTTATGGCCTTCCTCCATAGTGCGTCCAGTCCTTTGGAACAGTCTACAAAGTGGTTGACCTTCAAAACAGCCAGGAAAGAAGAAGAAGAAGAAGAAGAAGAAGAAGAAGAAGAAGAAGAAGAAGAAGAAGAAGAAGAAGAAGAAGAAGAAGAAGAAGAAGAAGAAGAGCAGGAGGAGGAGGAGGAGGAGGAGGAGGAGATTGGATTTATACCCCGCCCTTCACTACCCAAAGGTGTCTCAGAGCGGCTTACAAACTCCTTTCCCTTCCCCTCCCCACAACAGACACCCTGTGAGGTAGGTAGGGCTGAGAGAACTCTGACACAAACTGCGCTTTTTCAAGAACAGCTGTGCCAGAATTATGGCTTGCCCAAGGTCATCCAGCCAGGTGCAAGTGGAGGAGTGGGGAATCAAACCCAGTTCTCCCAGATTAGAGTCTGCACACTTAACCACTACACCAGAGAGAACAACTTCTGTTCAGAAGTTAACAGGATAGCATTTATTACCAGCTAGTTACAGAAGTAATAACTAGCTGGTAATAAAAGCTATCCTGTTAATTTAAAAAGAGAGGGGGAGTGCAATAGACCTTAGTGAGTCCCAAAGCAAAGATGAAGGAGAGCCACCACATTTAAAACAAGTTTATGTAAAATGAGTTTATTTCAGAGAGTGTTGTATGGAAGGCAAACTGTTTTGGCAGATTTTCTCTGTGTGTGTGTATTTTAATTCTGTGTTGTTTCAATTCTGTGTGATTTTAATTACGGGCATTTAAAAAAAATTCTGTGTGCTTCTCAATCTATAATCTGTGGGGTTTTAATCTTCTTTAATTGTACTGTTATGTCTTGTGTCTTTGCAACCTAAAGTTGCATTGTTAGCTCCTTTGAGCCTGAAGAGATAGGCAGGATATATATGTTTTAAATAAGCAAATGTTAAGATTTGTAACTGATCACAATTTCATAAATTCCAGAAGAGCTTATTTATTTCATGGTCCCTTTTTTGCATTAATTTTGCAAAGGGTTTTTTCTTAAGTTAGAATGAAACATTTGCATAACTGAACACAAAGCATTCATTTCAGCCAAATAGGTGAGAAAACTGAACTGTGATCCCGAACTTTATACTAGATGTCATAAATTCAGAAGAACACTAGGTGGCAATAAATACT
>NW_015174290.1:1154903-1203350 GCF_001447785.1 Gekko japonicus
TTGTCTAGGATGTTTAGGTTCAATGTTCAACTTATAATGGATCAGTTCTTATTCTTTGGAAGGCAACATAAGCTCCTGTTGCTTCTGAATAAGTGCTTGTTTTCCACCTCAAAACCAGACCTCCTTAAGGGATCTTCTTTCAGATTTCTGAAGCTTTCATAGTTGTGCATAGAGAGAATCTTTGATATACTAGTCAAGGCGCATTTTTATCAAAAAAGATTGCAGTTGGTATACACTAGTTAGATGATGTTACAGCAGCAGATTTAAAACTCGATAAACTTCAGGAGCTGTAGTTTATGTTGGCCTTGCATTTTTGGAGACCTGAGATCAAATTCCTTTTTAGTCATGAAGTTCATTCAGTGATTCTGGGTTAAGGTGAATCATTTAGGTAAATCCATTCTTACAGAACTGATGTTAAGATAAATAGGATCATCCGTGTTTATGGTTTCCTAAGCTCAATCAGTATAAATAACAATATGTTAAGATATGACCTACAGTTTTAGAATATTCTCTAGGTGCTGCCAAAATGCCAGACCTACCTATTCATTGCTAGCCATCTTCATTCCCCTAAGCTACTCACACTTCAGTTCTTACTCCACTAAGGCATATACAAATGGCCTGCTAGAGAATGAGCTCTTCATGTACCAGGGTTCTTGCTTGATGCCCTGACTCCAAAAGAAGATGCCATTTAGAATTAATGAATCCTGCCAATGCACTGAAAAGCAGAGTTATTGCCTTCTGGGACCATGAAGGACAATGGGCTTAGAAGAGTTTAACTTTGCTTAGGGCTGTACTCAAGGGTGTAGACTTTCCAATTTCCCGGGGGGGGCTGGGGCTGGGCCAGAGGCATTGCTTTGCTAGGAGCAAGGGTGGCTCCCGGGGGAGGCTGAGCACTTTCCTGAAAATTTCGGCGGGGGCTGAAGCCCCGCCGCCCCCACGAAGATTACGCCTATGGCTGTACTGTAAATGAGGACTTGAACTGCATATATCAGCATTTAAATTTGCATATGCCCTTTTGTTCATCACTAACTCTTCCACAACAGATACCCATCCACTCCCTGATACAACTAAGGATGGATTAAGATTGATCAAAATTCCACTAGCCAGTCTCAAGCCCTCAAGAAGATAAAACTCTTCCTGGTGTCTGGGAGAATTTTTTAATAATATGAATGACAATATCATCTTGTATGGGTTGCCCAAACATCATCATTTATTGCAAGAATGTTGGCCACCATTAAGACCATGGTCAAAATGGTCAACACAATATTAAAGTGGATTTTTTAAAAATAGCCAATGCAGAGCGATTGTGATATTTCCCCACATTATAATTCTGAAAGTTTGCAAAGAAAAAAACCCCTGTGAATGTGCAGTCAGGAATCACAGGTTATAATATATCCTGAAAACTCCTAGCTGTTACTAAGCCAGCAAATATTACATTGAAGTCAAGATTCAAGGATGAAAAACCAGAAATATCTTAGCAATAAAACCATTGGCTACGTGGTTTCTAGATGAACCAAACCAGACTTGAAGAACTTCAGTATTTTCTCCTTTATAGACACACTGCCCTTCCCACCACTTTCCATTTGTGCATTTCATGGAGAGAAGGGCAAAAGTACACAACATGAAACTATGTTTCCTCCTGATGCTACTCAGAGTGTGACAGAATTTGCAGCTAGGTCTCCATTTTGGACTTGGAGTTCAGCAGCTGTTTAAAAGAAGAGGTCTTTGAAGAGCATCACTTTCAGTGGGACACCAAAAAACTTTTGCACCAATAAGAAGTGAAGATACATGGGAGGGATGAGTATATAAATATGAGGAATATATATCTGAGGAAGCGCAGTTCAACCAGTTGATCTCTATTTAATTGCTAAACCAGAAATGTGAACAAATGAGAGCATTGATTGTATAGGGGTGACAAGGGGAATGCTTAGTTCAAAAAGTCAGTATCAGTACTTTGGGTAACTGGTGACATGAGGCAAGAAATGGGAGCTGGGGCAGTACTGGTAAGTGATAATTAATTTTAGCTATTGAGAATTGTGATATACATGGCTGCACCAGTAAATCTCCATTATTAATTTCTATCCCAAAAGTACACCTAAAATAGCAGGAAATTCCCAAGTACATGATAGTATCTAGCTGTGAAACACTATGGCATTGCATCCTACAATGACATTAAAATATTCTCTCATCATCATCTTGTTGGTTTGCAAAGATGTAGCATGTTGTGTAACCAGATAACAAGGGGAGAAAAACAGAGAGCACCTAAAGAACAGTTTAAAGTGGCTATAGAACATCTCTTTCTAAATGGCCGCAGTTCAAACTTGTTCTCCCCCTTTTTTTCAAAGAATGTCAGATTCCACTTTAGGAAACCCATGTTTTTCTCACTCAGGAATTATTGCCTTATAGAGACATCTGCTGGCAAGGAGAAGGCTGTGAAACCACACAAATTCCTCCCTCCAATCAGTGCAGGGATCCTCACAGTACATTTGCATGGTGAAGTCTTATTTTTCCTTCCCAGGCATTGAAGTCTCACTTGTGTCACAGTTCTTAGGAGAACTATCTTCCGACCACTGCTGTATTGGGTCAACAGGGAGTTAGGAATATAAACTGTCCAATCTATAAATCACATATAAATTCTGTCACTCTTCCTTGAATAGGCCAACCTGCCTTCATTTTCTAAAGGCCAAGATCTAAAGACAAAAGATTCGGGGGCACCCTCCCCTTCTCTGCCCACTACCAGCTCCCTTCACTCATTACTTCCTTCCCTCCCGATCACTCACACTCACTTGGATGCCGATTTGTCTGCCTGCTCATGAGCCCTCCATCCACGCACGCTCCCAATTGCCTGCAGCACTTTCTGCGGTGGGGCTGGGCAGTGTGTGCAGTTGGGAGCATGGGCGGTGAGCAATGCTCCCTCTAAGCTGTGGAGTCTTGTGAGCAAAGTGCTACCTTGTGAGCTACTAGCATTAAAGTTGTGAGCAAGTGATTTGGCTGCTGCATAAATTAGTTTGCTCTGGAGCCATCCTTCCTGAGCTAAAACAAAAATGTGTGAGCTGGAGGCTAAAAAACCTGAGCTTGCTCACACTAACTCAGTTTAGAGGGAACACTGGTGGTGAGTCAGCATTAATGGGCCCTGCCAGAGGCCCTGGGCCCTCGCAGCTGCCCCACCTCAGAGTATGCTGGCCCTAGGCAAGATACATCCGTATATATCGTATGCACATTCCTAGAATAAGCCTGACTTCTCCTTCCCTGCATCCTAAAGCAAGTTCAGCCAAATCTTTTGCCTATACAGAGCCAAGTTAGCATAAGGAATACTCTGTGGATTCTCTGACTAGAAAGATGAGTCTGTAATTTGTGATTCCTTCCAACTGCCCCCTTTTTGCTAGCTGGTGTATTAGGGCCTCGGTCACACGGCAAAGTTGCCATGGGAGAGGCACCGGAGTCCAACGGATTTTCTGGGCGCGATTTCACCCCAACATCTGGGAAGTGCAGTGCTCCTGTGGCAAACCCGTGGCTCCCCGCCGAAGGTGTGGAGTTAAAAACTAGTACCTACGAGGTACTAGTTTCCTGAAACCGTGGGCCAAGGGCGGGCTTCTGATTGCGGTCGGGGTGGACTTGCGTGGCAGCCGGCGCCCGCTGCTGTTCGCCTCTGCAGGTTGCGCAACAGCGCCCAACAGCGCATGCGCACAAAGAGCGATTGCTAGTGCAATTGCGCCACACAGCTTCTGTGCCACGCTGCAGGATACCCGTCTGATCGGCATTTCCCCCAAACCACGGGACCTCGACCGGGACGTGTGCTTGGGCAGCCACGCGTTAGTTTCCTCCGGGGCAATTAGCCACGCCTCCCCCCCGCGCGATATCCGGCCCGTGTGACCGGGGCCTAGGTAATGCAAGTATAAGATGCTAGAACTACCATTTTGCTTTATTTCCTTGACTGCAATTCTGTTCTTTGTGTTTTCTTTATAAACCAAACTTTTTCAAATAAATCCTGTGCTCTGTTAAGTAGGGGATTCTACCTAATCTTTCATCCCCATGTTACTAGGGGGAGTGGGTTGTTACATGAAAAGCTCCCATTGCATGGGTGCAGCCTTACTATGCGCACTTACAAACTTGCAGCCTTTGGGAGCTTTATGCCAGTATATACATGTATAAAGTGTATACAGTGTAAACATAATTCTTTTGAATTATGGTGCAGTCCCTTGGAGTGGAAGGAGATCAAATCGGTCAATCCTAAAAGAAATCAACCCCGACTGTTCCCTGGAAGGCCAGATACTGAAGCTGAAGCTCAAATACTTTGGCCACCAAATGAGAAGGGAGCACTCACTGGAGAAGACCCTGATGCTGGGAACGATTGAAGGTCAAAGAAGAAGGGGATGGAAAAGGATGAGATGGTTAAACAGTGTTATCAATGCAACTAAAATGAAATTAAGCAAACTCTGAAGCATGACAGAAGACAGGCGGGCCTGGCGTGATGTGGTCCATGGGGGTCGCAAAGAGTCGGATTCAACTGTGCAACTGAACAACAACAACAACAACATACATGATCACGCTTGATACCATATGTTCCAGAAATGGAAGGGGGCAAAGGACATTTAATCATGCACTTTTAATTAGAATAATAGGGACAACATAAAAAAGAAACAGAGAGAGCAAATTCAAAACTAAGCTGCTGGTCCAATAGAGGAGGCCTATGTAAAGATACCCACAGGGGTGGGGATGACCCTAGCTGCTCAGGAGTGGGGGAGGAGAAAACAAAATATATATTTACCTGCCTGATAAGAAGGGGGTGTCACATGGCCTGAGATTCCTTGAAGACCATGGGTGACAGATGGTCATTTGTAGAGACAGAGTATCTGCTCTAGGTTCTCAAGGGTGCCCAAATCTGAGTTGCTGGGCAGGGGGCTCCTTTTTATATTATTGGTCTTGTGGACCAGTGGTGCCTAAACTTGGGGCTGGTAAAATTTCATTTTTAAGGTATGACTACCAGGGCTGCTAAACAGCTTGTTGACTGTGAGGCACTTGATTGAGTTAAATCATACGGACAAAGGATTAGCTTGTGCAGTGGTAGGAATGACATAATTCATGTCCCCCTTCTCTGGGTGACTCAAGATACCTGCTATCATTTGGGGGTGAAATTGATTAGTTTAAATCTCTAGGGGGTGGGGTGCAGCATTCATAGGCATGGGCTCACTGGAGTTAAAACATTTACTAGGCATCCAAGACAGATCTATGGTGCCTTGAAGGTCTCTGAGGCTCAGATGGCATTTTATTTCCCTTGTGTATAAGGCTAATCGTGTACATTTAATCCAAAATGGAGAGAGGACCCTAGCTGCTGTTTTCCCTTGTCCAGTACATCAGAGGTACAGGAATGGAAGGGTTGGGGACCTCCTAGGTCACTCATTCTCATGGGGTGGTTCTTCCTATGCAACAGGGTGCTTAGAGATCGAAAGCTGGCAGTGTGGAAACTTGGTGCCCCAATTAGATTATTCCCTCATGTTACTTCCCACTATTCTTTAACCAAGAAGGAAGTGGAAAATGGATAGTATTGACCCTGGATATATTTTAGGGCAGATTTAGTCCCAGCAGCAAGGTTGAGGAAGCTAGACATCCATCATGTTTGCCTTCTCACCTTCCCCTGAGGTGTCAGGATTGTGAGGGGAACCCCAGGGATGTCACTTCAACTTTCAGTATAGATTTTTTTAAATGTAAGAATAAGAAGAGATTTGATTTATAACCCACCCTTCACTACCCAACGGAGTCTCAGAACAGCTTACAAACTCTTTTCCCTTCCCCTCCCACAACAGACACTCTGTGAGGTAGGTGGGGCTGAGAGAGCTCTGACAGAAACTGCTCTTTTCAAGAACAGCTGTGCCAGAACTATGGCTTGCCCAAGGTCATCCAGCAGGTGCAAGTGGAGGAGTGGGGAATCAAACCCGGTTCTCCCAGATTAGAGTTCGCGCACTTAACCACTACGCCAAACTGGCTGCATCCTGATTCTCCTCTCCTCCATACCCAGTTACATTTGTTTCTGCCTTCCATTCCTCCATATGCTTTCTCTCCATCTCCCCCATCCTAGTCACTGTCACTGCGTCAGGACTCTGCTTTTGTTATTATGAAGCCCTGTGAATTGTCCTATACACTGATGACATTAGTGCCATCAAAGTTGTAATGATGTATTTATTAAATTAAAAAATAACAGCTACATGAAAACTATCTCTGTTGAAAGCTGATGAGCATATGAACTGAACTGCTGAATCAGATCAAAGTTCTCTCTACTCTAGCCCTGTGTTTCCAATACACCTGTTAGATTTTCTGAAAGCTCACAAACAGGGCCTTCACCTGCAGTTTGTCAGCACCTGGGTTTCAGAAGTATTCTGAACAATTATTCCCAATCATTGCTTGACCAGCAGAACAACCTGTGGGTGAAAACTCACATATAACTCATCTCAAAAGCCTGCATAGTTTTATATGCACATTTTTATTCTCTGTATAGAGGCAGCTTCAGTAAATCTAAGCAATCTGGAAATGCACTTTGGCCTTGATGCAGTATTCCCCAGCAGTCCTCATATGACCTCAAGCAGAAATTTGCTGAGCAATACATTGAAAGGAGTGGATATTATGGCAGCTGCCTCAGAACTGCTACTGAATTTTCTACTCTTTCAAAAATCTCCTTGTGCCACCAGGAAAAACCTTGCCTACTAAACTCCTCACTGGACATCACAAATGAATATTTCTATCTGCAGAACTACAAATGGCATCAGTGGTGTAATAATGCCAATTTCAAAACATTTTTTTAAAAAAATGGCAACTGCAGAAAGCAATTTGCATTTTAAGCTGCTGAACTCATCACTGTCATCTGTTTTTCTATCATCCCAATGTAACTGTAATACAAACTTGACAATTCTCAGATATGTGGAAAAGGAGGTGAAAAAGAGACCTGCTTGCCACCTCTGATGCCATCAGAAGGAGGGGAAGCAGCAGGCAAACATCCCTCTGTCATGCTGAAATCCAGTTCTAAACAATGCTGTTAATAACAGTGCTTTTATTAAGGGATGCACCAGCACCTAGTGGTTTGGCTTATCCTGTACACAAAAGAGGAAACCTTTTTTTTTTGACAGATTGTTCATCTGTTTGTTCACCTATATATCACTGTTTAGTAAGTTGCTTCTGTTTCAACACAAAGGTGCAAGACACCTTGAATTATACCCTGGAGACCCCAGTCTGTCAGGGAGTGGGGCTATAATCTGTTTAAATGGCCAGCTGAGTGGAAATGAGTTTTCTGCATGGAGATAACCATTCACCTAACCGCCAGAAAGGGATAAGATAGATGGCTATGTGGATGACCTAAGTTGGGCCATAAAGGTTTGAGATGTGTGCCTTAAGTTGATTGGAGAAAAGGGATCCATGTGGGGGCACTCCCAAACTCATTATAGGGTGAAGGGAAATTTACCCAGCTGGGACAGGGGGACAGGAAGCATTAAAACATCTGGACACCCTGTCACAAGTGCTCAAGCCAGGACCAGAAACAAAGGAAGGAACAGAGGTAAGTCTGCCTTCACCAACCTCTGTTTCTGATATTCTAGCAGGCTTGTGTCCATCCCAAAGAATGGATGCCAAGGTAAATCTCAGATTATCCTCATATGATTTATTTTCTGTTCTTAATTCTGCAGTACCCTATAGTACTGCAACATATTTTTTTCCGTGAACTTGTGCTGTAGTGGCTAAAGTTTGTATTAAGGAGCTTAGACTGTGTTCAGAGATTCTCACCTTTGTGCCTGGCCACATTTCCCATGCAAAAGCTAAAACTCCTAGTAAGCAAAATGGATGTGGTCTATAGATCCTATTCCGTGTACATCAAAAAGAATAATCTGCCTGGGGAAATAGTGGTTAGATTCTCAAAGCGACACGTGAGGGATTCTATCCTGAAAGCAACTACAGGAACACCCTTGAAAATCAGGGACAACACCATCAGGATTTTAAAAGACATTCCATTTGAAATAAGGCAAAAGAGAAAGAAATATAAAGACCTAATCCTTTTTCTACCAACAAACAGCATTGTTTACAGATGGTTAGTTCCAGAATGCATCATTTTCAAACTACATGATAAAAAAGAAAAGATTGACTCTGTTTCCAAAGCACATGAGTTCCTGAGAGTGCAGTTGGGAGAGACAGACGAGGTCAAAAACGAAGAAGCTGACAGCAAATCCAGTGGCGAATTGGACTCAGTGTCTTCCAACGAGGACTCTCTTTCCGATAAGGGGGCAGCTGCCCCCAAACGTACATATAAATTGAGGATTAGAAAAGATAAGACAAAATGAAGGCTGAAGAACTCTGAATTGTGCCTGAAAACTCTAGTTTTATTGTGGGATGCTCTGGGGGTTCTCTTGTATGGTTAAAACTTTGGATAAAAAGATAAAAAAATTAGCATAAGCGACTATGTTCAAAGTAATACTAGCAATTTAAGATTAACATTTATATAAGCTATTGTTATGATCTCCTATACTTGGGGTTTTAGTTAGTTGTGGTTTTCTTTCCTTTCTCCCTAGATGTAGTTACCCTCTCCTAATTTTTCATTGTAGTTTGTAGTCTATTAAAAATGCAATAAAAAATCCCCTCCGGGGGCATAAAGAACAACAACAAAAGCTAAAGACTCCTGGCTGGACTAGGTCGGATAGCAGGCAGGAGAAAGTGGAATAGGAGCTGGAAACATCACACATCATACTCACATCAAGCCACAACTACACCTCAAGCCACAAGGGCAGAGCTTGGATGGTGCCAAGTACCGTGTATAGCAGATGGGGGGGGGGAAGTGGAGGGCAAGTTTTCTGACATGTTCTTCCCCCCACCATGACAGCTTTGCCATATTCCTTCGAAACAATGCATAATCAGACTGGGTGCTTTCACACATTCAGTTTCAATGCACTTTAGCGACCATTTGCAAGTGGATTTTGCCATTTCACACAGTAAAATCCAGTTGAAAAATGCATTGAAAGTGAATTGAAAGTGTGTTATTTAGTGTGTGTGTGTGTGTGTGAAAGCACCCTTTTATCTTACATGACCCAGTTGAATTCTGGTTCCTCCCATCCTTGCTGCACTGCTACTCTGTTCAGCAAGCGATTGTTTAAATACCATTAAATGAGTCATAAATCATATAAATAAGTCTTTTTTTAAAGCTGGGTGGGAAAACAATTCTACCATGGGTGTTCATCTGTGTAGTCCTTAGTGATGTTAATGGCTGCTGATAGAGGAGTACACCAAGAAAAATTCTGATATAATTTCAAGTCTACGATTCCAGATTTCAGGTAGGACAGTACCAGTTTGGGATTCAAATCCATGGGTTCTTTTTTTCACATTCAGGAATTTGGGATCATTGTTTTCAATGGATATATCAATGCAAGAGTCTGGTGCAGCAGTTTTTAAAGATAATGACACCAAATTTTAAGAACATAAGAACATAAGAGAAGCCAATGTTGGATCAGGCCAAAGGCCCATTCAGTCCAACACTCTGTGTCACACAGTGGCCAAAAATACCAGGTGCCATCAGGAGGTCCACCAGTGGGGCCAGGACTCTAGAAGCACTCCCACTATTGACCCCCCAAGCACCAAGAATACAGAGCATCACCTGCCCCAGAGTCCCTATCCATACCTTGTAGCTAATAGCCACTGATGGACCTCTGCTCCATATATTTATCTAATTCGCTCTTAAAGCCATCCATGCTTATAGCTGCCACCACCTCCTGTGGCAGTGAATTCCATGTGTTAATCACTCTTTGGGTGAAGAAGTACTTCCTTTTATCCATTCTAATCTGACCGCTCAGATATTTCATTGAGTGCCCACGAGTTCATGTATTGTGAGAAAGGAAGAAAAGTACCTCTTTCTCTACCTGCTCTATTCTATGCATAATCTTATAAACCTCGATCATGTCCCCCCTCAGCCGCCGTTTCTCTAAGCTAAAGAGCCCCAAGCACTTTAACCTTTCTAGTTTAACCATTCTAGTTGCCCTTTTCTGCACTTTTTCCAATGCTATAATGTCCTTTTTAAGGTGTGGTGACCAGAACTGTACACAGTATTCCAAATGAGGTCACACCATTGATTTATATAGGGGCATTATGATATTGGTTGATCTGTTTTCAGTTCCCTTCCTAATAATCCCCAGCATAGCATTGGCCTTTTTTATTGCAGTCACACACTATCGACATTTTCAGTGAGTTATCTACTACGACTCCAAGATATCTCTCTCTGTTTTCACCACCCTGAACAACTTCGTATCATCCACAAATTTCACTGCTTACTCCCAACTCCAAAACATTGATGAACAAGTTAAAAAGCATTGGACCGAGTACTGATCCCTGTGGTACCCCACTGCTTACCACCTTCCACTGAGACAATTGCCCATTTATATTCACTCTTTGTTTCCTATTAATCAGCCAGTTTTTGATCCACAAAAGGACTTGTCCATTTAACTCGTGATTTTTGATCTTACTTAGGAGCCTTTGATGCAGAACTTTATCAAAAGCTTTCTGGAAGTCAAGGTAAACAATATCTATTGGGTCCCCCTTGTCCACATGTTTGTTCACCCCCTCAAAGAACACTAAAAGGTTAGTGAGACAAGATCTTCCCTTACAGAACCCATGCTGAGTCTGCTCACAGAACATAGTCCTCCAGCTACTCAAAGACCATCAAGCAGGATGGATAAAAGGGTTCTGTTTGACAGATTCCCCCCCAAAAAAAAATTAAATGCCCCATGGCACATTTCTCTCAACTTTCTTAGGCAGGGTAGGAAATGATGGAAGCTCAGCAGGAGAGCTTTGGTTGCCGGCTTTAAAAAATTGGCTGTAACCAGTTTCTGTATGTACTATTACATGACTGACCAACAGTATTTTTAAAACCTTCTGAAAATAGTGCATTTCCTTGTTGTGGCCTGTTGTCTCCTTTCACAAAGTCAAGAGGGCTTGTTTTGCAGAAAAATACCCTCGTCCTGTTACTTAAGTCTGAAAATAGTTTGATTTTTTTTCAAAAATAATAGAGTGCATGTGTGTGTGATTGTATGTAATGAATCAATAATCCTGTTACTGAGGGACATATGTCTTCATGCTGGACATTTGCCCTAGGGGTACCTTAGTTCTTTACTACTGCTATTTAAGGAGTTTCTGGTGGGTGGGGCTCTCATTATTCTGCAAATGTCACACAGCTCAATCAGGAGCTGTGAGCCTTAAAAATTCATTTTCTGGAGCTTGTTGCCAATGGTGATTGGCTGGGAAAGCTCCTGATTCCTTGCAAGGATCCAGTTAGAAAGGAGAAATGCCATTGTCCAGGATATCAGGAGAATCAAAGAAAAACATTAAACATCCAAACACACACACACACACACACACAATCTTTTCAGGAGGTGTTTTTTGTAAAGGCTAAAAATCTTGGGTTTGTGTTTACTCTTCTGGAAATCACAGTAAGGACCAGAAACAGCCATTTTTGTGTATGTTTTTGGTTTGAGGATTTGGGATGCACACTCCTAGCTTCCAATCTGTTTTTCATGCATGATCAGTTTTGAATAAAACCCAACACAAACCTGTTCAGCAAGTATTTAAGATGTTTGGTGTTGAACTGAACAGACCTGGTGACTGACTCATGTCTGATCATTACAGTCTAACAATGTAAACTGAATTGTTAAACAAGTTTTATGCAAATTTTGTGATATCCCTATTTTTATTTTCATTGTGTTTTTTCAGCCTTGTGACATTTTAATTATTGTACCCCTTTATGTGAACTGTACCCCTTTATGTGAACTGCTTTGAGAACATGCATGTTGAAAAATGATATACAAATAGCATAACTAAACAAATAGGAGGCCATCTACACCACCTCCAGTGCTGGCTACCCAGATGTTTTTGTATCTGCTAATCCAGAGTATATTGCCTCTGAATATGGAGGTATTAATGTGACTAGCCTTGAAAACTATATCCTTCATGATTTAAAAGTAATCTGTGATAGGGTCCATCACAATACCTTATGGCAATGAATTCTACAAGTTAATTCTGTGTTATTTGAGGAAACTATGGCAAAACACTTCCATTGGATGACCCCATAATCTACTGTTTTCAGATAACTATTTACTCCCTTCTGAAGGATAAAGGCTTTAAACTGAACAGTAATCATAAAACCCTTTATTTCTTCAAAATTTCTGTACTTCCTCTAACCATATTTTTTCTAACATAAGAATATTATAATATTTGATTTTTTTCATTCCTTCTCTAATAATTCTTCACAGTGAATTTTCTTTTCATTGTTGCAGCATACTGAGATGATGGCATCAGTTAATTTCCTGCTGTGATCCTATGATCTCTTGGTGTAGTTAGAAGTAATTTAAACTTCATCACTAAATATGAAAAGTTAAGATAGTTTTGTCCCAGAATCAGTGTACTTTCTTTTTTTATATAACTGTTTATTAAATTTCAAACTTCATCGTAATACATTAAGTACAGAGAGATGATGTCCCATTGTACTTCCGTCAGAAAGCACCTGAGATCTTTATGCCACGCTTCTTGGTTTCTTGGTGGTTTGTCATCTGTAGCATCCTGGAGTATTTTATAAACTATCGAAATCAGCCCTTTATTGCATCCTTCTATCTTTAACAGTTTTTCAAAGTTGGTAAGTTGTAATTTCAGGAGAGATTTATATTTCGGGGAATGGAGAAGATCTTGGATTTGAAGATATTTAAACCACGCTATCTTACCTCCCGCCTTATTTTTTAATGCAGATTTTGTAAGAAGTTTACCGTTCGATATTATGTCCACAGGTCTAGTTAAACTTGCTCCCTTCCATGCAAGAAAAGCATTGGCTGCTTCCGCTGGTGGAAACCATTTCTGTCCTGTGAAGGTACACAACGAAGACAGAGATGATGTTAAACAATTCCGGAAAGTGAACCATATTCGAAGCATCGTCATTAAAAAAGGGTTGTGAATCTGTTTTAGTAATTTGGATGGACAATCAGTCCACATAACTTCCTTAAACATTTTCGGAATCAGTGAGGTTTCCTCTATTGAATGCCAATCAGAAACCCTTGCTTTATGATATTGACTAATAAGATTTGCCAGCTGTGTTGCAACATAATAAAAATACAAATCTGGGAACGCTAGGCCTACTTTCCTCAGTGGTTTTATCATTGTTGCTTTACGCACCCTAGGGAACTTATAACTACAAATAAAGTTTAAAGTGTTACGTTGCCATTTAGCTATGATGGACTTAGAAAGATATATTGGTAAAGCCCTGAAGCAGTATAACAGTTTGGGAAATATGAAGGAAAGAACTGCTTGAATACGATCAAGCCAAGAGATAGACTTGTTGTTCCAATTTTTCATAAGATCTTTCATTTCCTTAATTATAGTATCATGATTAAATTTGCAGATGTCTTTAAGCTTAGATGGCAAACGAATCCCCAAATAAGGAGTTGACTCTGAAGCCCATCGATAGGGATAGGTTGTTCTAATCTGCATTTCCACTATCTCTGGCAAATAAATTGGATACATTATAGATATTTCTTGATTTACCTTAAGGCCCGCAATAACCCCAAAGGACGATATCACTTGCTGAATAATAGGTAGAGTGTTAAGAGGATCAGACACATACATTGTTAGATCATCAGCAAAGAGGCTCACTTTAAATTCCTTGTCATTTATGCTTAGACCCTTGATATTAGAGTTATTCCGAAATCAGTGTACTTTCTTAATATAAAAACTCATGTACCATTCTAGATATTTTCGGGGTCCATCTGTTTGGCTTCCTCAAGGTACTATCTGAACTGGTGACTGAACAGCTGCAGATAGTTCCAAGAACCATTGGCTCCAAAAAAACATATATGGTAGAGTTTGGTTGCTTGCAACCTCCACCTACTTCATGGATATCCAAGATTCTTCATGCAATGCTGTCCTGAAACAATAATCCTCACTCATAATAAAGGGAGGAGAGGAGATCAATATAAACAGCTTTGAGTCTCCATTGGGGTGAAAGGTGGGGTATAAATGAAGTAAATGAATAACTAAGTATTTGCAGGGAGTCCAAGTAGTTTTAGTTATACAAACTGGAGTACATTCTTCATACTGTAGAAACTAGGGATGGGCATGGCCTGGGAAAATGTGGTTTGTGGTTCGTGGCATACCCAGTTCAAGAACCATGAACTGTCGGACTTCTGGTTTTGGCTACTTGCTGGCGGATGCGCTCCATCCAAGTTCTGATGAGAGCACCCCACAATCATGCCAGATGGGAGGTGTCCCAAATGATTTCGGGTCCTCCCAGAGCCCATGGAAGGGGCTCGTAGCCTGGAGCACGAGGGGTGCCTCTCCTGAAGCTCTGGTTGAAGGATCGTGGCTCCCCTTTGCTCCAGTAGGTAATGCCAGGCAATACCAGTCATGGTATCAAAGAAGCACACTGGGGAGGAGTAAGCAAAGGATCTAGCAACAGGAGCTCTTCCCAACTTTCAGAAGCAAGTTTAGCAATAAATGTGAGTTACTAACTTATAAACAAAACCAAGCACCTAAGCAGAAAATCGCTAAGTAGTGGGGAATCCCCAAATGTAGTGGAGAGGGGGGGGACTCTTCCAGAGGGGGAGGAACAACCCTACCCTGAACAAACTACTGTAAAAAAAGGAAAATTCAGAGGCAAAGCTGCAACTCTGACGAGAACTAGCTAATACAAAGTATTGGGGTGCAGACAAACAAAAAGCCTATAATTAAAAAGACTTTCAGAACCCTTAAAGAACTTTTACCTTTAACATAAACAATGTCGTATTGAGGTGGAAAAATGGTGCCCAGAGTAAAACCTTCTACAGGAACTGTTATTCCAACATCTCCGGCCACCAGACCGGAAGCAGCCACAGAAACTGCCAACACTGCCAATATGATTTCTGAAGCATTGCGCCCTCTGCTGGAACAGATGACTAAAATTAATAAAAACTTTGAAGCTCTACAGAAAGAGCTTAAAGAAACTAATGTAATAACAGAGAAGACAACTAAAAAGCTGAAAAAAGTTGAACATAAGACAAAAGCGGCCAATCAAAGAATGGATGTAGTGGAAAAAGAGAAGACATCTGAGAAACAACAATTACTGCAGCTTCAAATGGAAAATCACTATATATTCTTAGATTTCAAGGCATCCCGGAAAAGAAATATGAAAACCTGAAAGAGACTTTAAGTAAAGCATTAGCCCCTGTGGCAAAATGTAAAGTGGAATTACTACAAACAGATATGGATTTGGTATATCGTACCTATCCAGATTTTATTAAGAAAAACAATTTGCCCGGGGAAGTTTTTGTGAAATTCTCTAAGAGGTCTACAAGAGATATGATACTTAAAGCGACAAAAGGGATAACCGTAAAAATCCAAGGAGAAGAAGCCAAAATTTTAAAAGATGTTCCATTTGAGGTAAGAAAGAGGAGAAAGCATTACAAGATTGTGACTTCATTCTTTCAGAAAAATGCCACCCCTTATCATTGGATTATTCCAGAAGGACTTAGGAGTCCAAGGCCACCACCCCGGGGCTCAGGGAGGCAAGGGAACATTTCGCCCTGCTCCTCCCACGCGCGCGCGCGGGGGTCGCAGCTGCCACCAAGAACAGCGACGGCGGCCATAACTTTTTAAAGAGCCCCTCCCGAGAGCTGGTGGAGCCAGAATGACCTCTCGCGTGTGAAGTCCCAGGAGCAATGCCGCTCGGACATCACACGCGAGAGGTGGAATTTGCCCCTAAGAGTCCAAGGCCACCACCCTGGGGCTCAGGGAGGCAAGGGAACGTTTCACCCCACCCCTTCCACCCAAGCACGGGTGTTGCAGCTGCCGCCGAGAACAGCGACGGCGGCCATAACTTTTTAAAGAGCCCCTCCCGAGAGCTGGGGGAGCCAGAATGACCTCTTGCATGTGATGTCCGAGCGGTAACGCCCCTCAGACATCACATGCGAGAAGTGGAATTTGCCCCTAAGAGTCCAAGGCCACCACCCCGGGGCTCAGGGAGGCAAGGGAACGTTTCGCCTTGCTCCTCCCCCACACACGCGGGCGTCACAGCTGCCGCTGAGAACAGCAACGGCGGCTTGTAGCTTCAAAAAGGTAATATCCCCTCAGACATCACATGCGAGAAGTGGAATTTGCCCCTAAGAGTCCAAGGCCACCACCCCGGGGCTCAGGGAGGCAAGGGAACGTTTCGCCTTGCTCCTCCCCCACACACGCGGGCGTCACAGCTGCCGCTGAGAACAGCAACGGCGGCTTGTAGCTTCAAAAAGGTAATATCCAAACTGAAACAAGTGGTGGAAAATTTTTATGTGCGGTTATATAAGCAGGATATAAAAGATAAGACGGCCACACAAGAATATCTTAGGAAAAATAACTTTGGAAAATTTACAGAAGAACAGAAGAAAATCTTAAATGAGACTATATCAACGTGTGAGATTGTGGAAGCCTTCAAAAAACAGAAGAAGAAAAAATCACCAGGACCAGACGGAATTCCGGGAGAGTTTTATCAAAAATTAGAAGACGAAATTATGCCATTTTATAAGGACATGCTACATGATATAGTAAAGACGGGAAAGGTCCCACAGTCTTGGAATGACGCACTAATATCATTAATTCATAAGCCGAATTCTGAATGTAACGAGATAAAAAATTACAGGCCAATCTCTCTACTAAACGTAGATTACAAGATATATGCTGCAATACTTGCGGACAGATTCAAAAAGGTAATATCCAAAATAATCCACCAAGATCAAGCAGGTTTTCTGCCAAGAAGACACATTAATAAAAATATAAGGACTATAATTGACATTATTGAGTATTACGAATACAATCCAAGTAAAAAATTAGCACTAATGTTCCTCGATGCAGAAAAGGCTTTTGACAACGTAAACTGGGACTTTATAAAACAGAAGCTGGATGTATGGGACTGTGGACCCCACTTCAAGAACATGATAGAATCTATATACACGGAACAGTGGGCCAAAATTATAGTAAATGGAGAGCTTACTCAAAAGATACCAATAGAGAAAGGAACCAGGCAAGGCTGCCCACTCTCCCCACTGCTATTCATATTTGGGCTTGAGACTCTTAACCACATAGTAAGAACAACTGAGGAAGTAAAAGGATTGAAAATCAAGGGAGAACAATTTAAATTACAGGCATTTGCGGACGATCTAGTTTTCATTCTGGAGGAGCCGACGATATCGATAAAAAACTTGCTACAAATAATCAAGGATTACGGACTTATTGCAGGTATGAAAATAAACATTAATAAGACCAAACTGATTACAAAGAACTGCAATAAAGAAGAGATAAAAGAAATACAAGAAAATACAAACTTGGAAATAGTCAAAAAAGTTAAATACTTAGGTATTAACATTACCAACAATAACAATGATCTATACGAAAATAACTATAAACCCATATTAGAGGAGATAAAGAAAGACCTACAAAGATGGCAGGACCTTCAGATATCGTTTATGGGTAGAATATCTACCATAAAAATGAATATACTTCCACGGATACTATTTCTAGCACAGTGTATTCCAATACTTAAAAATAACAAACTCTTTGAAGATTTAAATAAAATGATAAGAAACTTCATATGGCAAGGAAAAAGACCTAGAATTAAATTGAAGATGTTCAGAGAAAAAACAACTAGGGGAGGATTGAGTCTCCCAGACTGGAATCTGTATTACCAGGCAGCCTCAATGGGATGGATAAGAGATTGGATCCTATTGGAAGATAAAAGATTACTGATGCTAGAAGGATACGATCTACACATGGGCTGGCACGCCTATGTGTGGTACGACAAAGACTATAAATTGAAAAGCTTCCTAAACCACACAGTAAGGGGCCCACTAATGAAAATCTGGAAAAGTATAAAAGGAAAATATTACGAGAAAATACCTAAGTGGGTTTCACCCCTAGAGGCTTTTATATTGCCTGCACTGATAACCGAAAATAAAAAGATAACTTACAAAGACCTATTGAACAAAGAAAATGAATTGAAATCATGGCAAGAATTGCAAAAAATGAACCTAAACCTTACAATATGGGAAAGAAATCAACTAATCTCAAGATTCACTAAAGATAAAAAATCAAAAATCTACACTGAAGAGACACGATTAGATAAGAAATGGTTGAGAGGAAAAGAAAAACTGATGCAGAAAATATATAACTTCTTGCTAGAAGAAGAAAAAATAGATCAGTGGAAGAAACCACCAATGACTAATTGGGAAACCGACCTGGGGCGAAAATTAGAAAAAGAAGACTGGGAAAAAACATGGAAGTCGATAAAACTCCTAAGAGCCACATCATATAAAGAAAATATAATAAAAATGGCTTATAGATGGCATTGGACGCCAGACAGACTCCAAAATTGCTATAAAAATGTCTCAGGAATCTGCTGGAGATGCAAACATAACATAGGAACATATTTCCACATTTGGTGGAAACGTGATAAAATTCAGAGGTTTTGGGAAAGCATTAAACAAATGATAAAAGATGTGTTAGGTATAGACATTCCGTTCACACCAGAAATTTTCTTACTGAATATTATCCCAGATGGGCCAAAATATAATGAAGTATGTATTATTGTTTACATAGTCACACTGTCGAGAATATGTATAGCTAAGAACTGGAAATCTGATTGTATACCGAGTATGGAAGATTTAATTAGCACTCTCTTTAATATAATTGAAATGGATAAATTAAACATGTTTTTGGCGGGTAAAACGGAAGAAAAATTTAAACAGAAATGGCAAAAAGCCATAAAATGGTACGAGGAAAAAGTTAAATCCAGAACCCCCTCCTAATTGTTGAAAAACAGGGGCAAATTTATGCATGCTATGTATGTTATGGAAAACTGAAAATAAAAAATTAAAAAAAAAAACAGCAACGGCGGCCATAACTTTTTAAAGAGCCCCTCCCAAGAGCTGAGGGAGCCAGAATGACCTCTCGCATGTGATGTCCCGGGGCAACGATGCTCGAACATCACACATGAGATGTGGAATTTGCTCCTAAGAGTCCAAGGCCACCACCCCGGGGCTCAGGGAGGCAAGGGAACATTTCACCCCGCCCCTCCCTCTGCACACAGCTGCCGACGAGAATAGAAACGGCGGCCATAACATTTTAAAGAGCCCCTCCCAAGAGCTGGGGGACCCAGAATGACCTCTCACGTGTGATCTCTGAGCAGCAATGCCCCTCAGACATCACACACGAGAGGTGGAATTTGCCCCTATGAGTCCAAGACCACCACCCCGAGACTCAGGGAGGCAAGGGAATGTTTTGCCCCACCCCTCCCCCCGTGCGCAGCTGCTGCCGAGAACAGCGACGGCGGCTATAACTTTTTAAGCCCCTCCCGAAAGCTGGGGGAGCCAGAATGACCTCTCGCATGCGGCATCACACGCGAGAGGTGGAATTTGCCCCAACGAGTCCAAGGCCACCACCCCGGGCTCAGAGAGGCAGGAGAATAGTTCCCCCCACGGATGTCGCAGCTGCTGCCGAGAACAGCGGTGGCCATAACTTTTTAAAGAGCCCCTCCTGAGAGCTGGGGGAGCCAGAATGACTTCTGACTTCTTGTGTGCGGCATCACACACGAGAGGTGAAATTTGCCCCTACGAGTCCAAGGCCACCACCCCGGGGCTCAGGGAGGCAGGAGAATGTCCCCCCCCCCATGGACGTCGTAGCTGCTGCCGAGAACAGCGGCGGCCATAACTTTTTAAGGAGCCCCAAAGGAGAGCTGGGAGAGCCAGAATGACCTCTCAAGCGAGAGGTGGAATTTGCCCCGACGAGTCGAAGGCTACCACCCCGGGGCTCAGGGAGGCGGGGGAATGTTTCGCCCCCCCCACCGTGTTCCAACTGCCGCCTGGTGGGAGCCGGGGGCGGGGCTTATGTGCCCACCTCCGGGCTCCTGACTGGTGGAGCAGTGCTCCGGTGCGCTCTGGCAGGAACTGAGGCCTGTTAGGAAGGGAATTGAAAACAAATCAGCCAGTATCATACTGCCCCTGTATAAATCGATGGGGCGACCTCATTTGGAGTATTGTGTACAGTTCTGGTCACCACACCTCAAAAAGGATATTATAGCACTGGAAAAAGTGCAGAAAAGGGCAACTAGAATGATAAAAGGGTTGGAACACTTTCCCTATGAAGAAAGGTTAAAGTGCTTGGGGCTCCTTAGCTTGGAGAAACGGCATCTGAGGGGTGACATGATCGAGGTTTATAAGATTATACATGGGATAGAGCAGGTAGAGAGAGAAGTACTTTTCTCCCTTTCTCACAATACACGAACTCATGGGCACTCTATGAAATTGCTGAGCAGTCAGGTTAGAACAGATAAAAGGAAGTACTTCTTCACCCAAAGAGCGATTAACACATGGCTACAAGCATGGACAGCTTCAAGAGGGAATTAGATAAGCATATGAAAAAGAAGTCCATCAGTGGCTATTAGCCACAAGGTGTAGATAGGAACTCTCAGTCTGGGGCAAGTGATGCTTTGTGTTCTTGGTGCTCAGGGGGGGTCAACAGTGGGAGGGCTTCTACTGTCCTGGCCCCACTGCTGGACCTCCTGATGGCACATGGTATTTTTGGCCACTGTGTGACAGAGTGTTGGACTAGATGGGCCATTGGCCTGATCCAACATTGGCTTCTCTTATGTTCTTATGTTCATTTTCTTACACAGAGCTTGCAAAATCCCACCCCCCTTTCTTGGATTTGTGACTCTGTGCCTTGAGATCATTCCTTTTAAGCTTGCAATACCAGTGGCATTGGTATTGCTGGGCCCTCTGTACATTGCACTGGTTCTGCTGGGCTTGCAAAAATGCCCCCCTTGCTTGGATTGTGATTGAGCTGGCATTGCCTACATTGACACTGAATTATGCCAGGTACTAGTACATTGTACTGGTTCTGCTGGGCTTGCAAACCCCGCCCCCCCTTGGATTATGATTCTGTGCTTGACATCAGTCCTGTTGAGCTGGCCTTGCCACATGGGCACTTTGGTTCTGCTGGGCACTCTGTGATTGCATCAGCACTCTGTACTTTGTGCTGGTTCTGCTGGGCTTGCAAAAATGCCCCCCCCCCTGCTTGGACTGTGACTGAGCTGGCAAGTTATATGGAGATTGGACTTAGGGGGTCCAAAACATGGCCCTCCAAAGAAGATGCCCCCAGGAAAGTGCTTTTGGGGGAGATTTATTTTCAAAAAGATATCTTTCAGAATATCTACAATAAAACAACAATTTATACAAACATCGGAATCTGAAAGACAAGTAAAACATGGAGAAATAAAATCAGCAACAGATAAATAATTGAAAAATCAGTGATGAATAACAAGAGCTGCAAAGAAACTGTATCAAGTAGAACTGCCATATGCAACATCCAACCTTTAGAGCTGAGAATTTTTAGAAAAATGCAACTAGCCTATAAGCACAGAAAAAGATAAGTACTATCATCTAGTGAATCCATCCACTGATGAACCTGTCTGGAATTTTGACACTGAGAAAATTCTGTCCTAAGTGACTGGCTACCAGAAGTGTGAAGGTGGGAAGATGTGAAGCCAAACCATTCCAGCTGATATAAGTGTGTCCGTATTGAAAGTAATTGAGGTACCCTTATTCCTCTTTGGAGCATTACAGATCAAAATGAGCACTTTGGATTGTGCCTGAAGTGGAAATGGGTCTGGAAACTAATTAGACACCAATTAGGTTGGATCAAGACATATTAGGTTGGTAAGCCTAACAGCAAGAGAACATCATGGAACTCACAATTTACCATAAAATAACACAATACATTAGCAGAATCCAATCTGAAAGTCACAAAGGCAAGGCATGCACTACTGTGGCCAGGTCAGAGTGCTGTCGTTTGGGAAACAGATCTGTTTGTCTTGAAGTCTTTTGGATGCAGCTGATTTTAATAATACTGACATACAGTGGATAATCATAGCTATGCTGACTGAGAACACGATTCATGCATCTGACTAACTGGCCATTAGTTCACGAAAACATGCCGCAACAGACCTGCCAGTCTTGAAAATGCCACCAGACTACTTCTTGCTTTTAGTCAGAGGACTGTGCCCTGGATTTAGATTTGAATCATCTTGATTCCATTCCCAAATTAAATTATTCTCATAATGCTCTTTGAAAATCTAGACTAGCTGCTTTATAGAGGCAGTTAAAGGTACACAGAAATGGGTAATCCTGCAAAACCTCGTGAATAAATGACACAGCTGTAGCGCTTTCGAGGATATTAGTAATGCAAACTCCAAGAAAAGATTTTAAATTATTTACCTTTCTACTTCAGCACAAGTGTCCTGCAGCCAATTATCATGAGATACTGCCTGAAAATTAACCAGTCACGTTGCATTTCTCTCTCCAGATTTACAATTAGTAATGCTATTAATGCTGTTTCTGTACTTAGTGTTACTAATTATATTGCTATGAACTAATGGTGTTAAAAATAGCAATAGCCATCAACTACCAATTAATGCTTAATGAGAGCATATAAACCCTGGCATTGTAATGAATATCCAGATTATTGTTCCTTTTGTTTTCCCTTTGAATTGTGCAAAAAACAGGTACAACCGATGCAAAGTAGGGCAATGATATACCTTATGACAAAGGAGAATAACAGTTCAATCCTAAACAGACTGGACTTTAAAAAGTATGACTCTGTTTAGGATTGCACTGAGTCTGGAAAAGATGTAGAGTTTGAGCCTCTGTGTGTTTAAAGGTAAAGGTTCCCTTGCTCGAAAGCCAGTCGAATCCGACTCTAGGGTTGCGGTGCTCATCTCCGTTTCAAAGATGTAAAGTTTGAGCCTCTGTGTGTTTAAAGGTAAAGGTTCCCTTGCTCGAAAGCCAGTCGAATCCGACTCTAGGGTTGCGGTGCTCATCTCCGTTTCAAAGCCGAAGAGCCAGCGCTGTCCGAAGATGTTTCCGTGGTCATGTGGCCGGCATGACTAAACACCAAGGCACAGGGAACACTGTTACCTTCCCACTGAAGTGGTACCTATTTATCTACTTGCAATTTCTTGCTTTCGAACTGCTAGGTTGGCAGGAGCTGGAACTAGAGACGGGAGCTCACTCTGTCATGCGGCACACTCGGGTCTTGAACTTCTGAACTACCGACCTTCCACAGCCTGCAGTTCAGCATCTTAACCACTTGAGCCACCGCAGCTCCTTTCTGTGTGTTTAACTCAGAGATAAATCCCACGTGCCCCAACCTGGATAGCCCAGGCTAGCCTGATCTTGTCAGATCTCTGAATTTAAGCAGGACTGGCCCTAGTTAGTATTTGGATGGGAGACCACTAAGTAATATCAGCGTCATGATGCAGAGGCAACCAATGGCAAACCACCTCTGAATGTCTCTTGCCTTGAAAACCCTACGGGGTCACCATAAGTCAGCTGCGATTTTCTGGTAGTTTCCACCACCACCATTCCACTCATTTCAGTAGGATCACAGCTGAGTGGCAGAGCACAAGCTTTACATGCAGACAGTCCCAGGTTCAGTTTCTGGTAGCAGATGCTGGGAAAGACCTTTCTCTTCCTTAGAGCCAGGGGAAAGCATTGTCAACTTTAGCTTGAAAAATTCCAGATTTTGGAGGTGGTGTCTAGAGAGGGTGGAGTTTGGGTAGGGGAGAGAGCTCAGAGGAGACGTGATGCTCTAGTCTGCCCTCCAAAGTCACCATTTCCTTTACAAGAACTGATCTTCTCATTGTCATGAGATCAGCTGTAATTCTGGTAAAACTGGTCCTGCTTAATTTTTAATTATTTATTTTTTTGGGGGGGGGATCTCTCCTGTGGCATTATAAGTTAAAGTTCATCATGAAAAACCGCTGCCACAGAAGAAAAAACAAATAATTGAGCATCTTGGAATCAGCTTAGCTATTTTCAGAGTAAAAGTACACAATACCCATCCACCCAGCGGTTCGAAAGCGTGTAAAATGCAAGTAGATAAAATGGGTACCTGCCCCTAGGTGGCAGGGGGCACCCCTCCTCCTTACGAGGACGTGTGGCAGGAGCGGCGGCGGCAATGGCGGCAGTGACAGCAGCAGTGCAGTTGGCCCTGGCGACCCAGCGTGAGCGAGGCTGGACGAAGGCGGAGCCATGGTGTGCGGTGGCATGGCGATGCGGCGCGGTGAAGCCTGCGGGATGGAACCAGAGCTGTGGTTGGCGCATTGCCGAGCACCGGGTAAAGCCCACCGGAAGGAGCCGCGGATTAAGACCTGTTCCAGGCACCGGAAGTGAAGCGCCGAAGAGCTGCCAGGGACTGAACAACAAGCCGAGCCAGGAACTGAATAACAACTGAGCCCACGGCCGGGGTGCTGGTAGGTTATCACCCCCCATACAAATAATGTGGCCCTAGTTAGGGATAAACAGCTGTGTAAACCACTCAGAGACCCTTCGGGATCAGAGCGGTATATAAGTCGAAAATTAAATAAATAAATAAAAAATGGTGTTCAAAGACCAACTGCTTAATTAAAAGCTTGGGTGAACAGGAACACTTTAGCCTGATGCCTAACAGAACACAATGTAGGCACCAGGTGAACCTCAAGGAGAAGGGCATTCCACGGACAAGGGGCCATGACTGGAAAAGCCCTGTCTCTGGTTGCCACCGGTCTCGCCTCTGAAGGCAGAGACATAGATGGCAGGGCATGTGAGGCAGATAGGAGGAGACAGTCCTTGAGGTTCCCTGAATCTAGGGCATTTATAAATGTAAAGCTGCTTTGAATTGTGCCCAGAAAGAAATGGACACCCAGTGCAGATCTTTCAGCACCAGCGTGATATGATCCCTGTACCTAGTCCCTGACAGTAGCCCAGCTGCTACATTTTGAACCTACTGAAGTTTCCAGACCATTTCAAGGCAACCTGGCAGAGACTGTATCAGCAGAAATGAATAAGTGGATGTGCCATGGTGGACATCTGAGCCTCCAACCATAAGCCAGGATCCAGCCCCAGCCCCAAACTATTCACCTGGTCCAGTACAGGCTGACTTGACAATCCTCAAGCAGCTTTGCCATTGACCCATAGAATCACAGTCTTTTCTGGTTTGAGTGTCACTTTTTCAGTTCTCATCTACTTTGAGGTCGGTAACCCTATTTATGGAAGTGCTGTCTGTGAAAGTAGAAAATGCTGAGCTAGATGGACGAATGGTTCACTTTGGATAAAGCAGCTTCATGTCTTCTGGTATATGGTCCTTATTCCCAAGTAAGGGATAAGGCCAAAACCAGCCATATAACTCTATATGCATTTGGTTTGTAGCCAGCCTCCTCAGCCTTGAACCCGGGGCAGTCTTTCCAGAGAGAGAGAGACCCCAAAAACTACCTCTGAACCTCCACAAGCAGTGCCCTATGAAGCCAGGCTTGGCTTAAACAGTGGCTTTTGCTGGGAGGCTAGGAAAACCACATCTTGGCTGAGAAAACTCCCTGACTAACCTCCTTGCCTTTTCTTGGGCGGGTCACCCAGCTCCGGTCCAGAGCCATCGGTCTGGCTCATGACCAGCAGCCCAGCAAACTGGTCGCCACCTAGGAGTGCCTACCCCTGAAGCCATCCAGCTTGCAGAGAGGAGCATACCACAAGAGGTTCCCAGAGGAGGTGATCACCGTTCCCCACCCTGGACCTTAGAAATCCGAAGGCAGTTCCCGATGACCCCCTGTCCCCTAATGGGGAAAATGCCGTAAGGTGCTCACCGGTTCCGGTTTCTTGTCCGCACCAACCTGCCAAGTGACCAGCCTATTTATGTGTCAACCCACCCCAACTATTCCATCCACTGCTCTCAGTGCAAGGTAGGCAAAAACACCTCCACCCATTCAGCCAATAACGGGTAAAAGCGAAAAATTCCTACCTGGCCCCAATAGGCAACCAGCCGTAGCCTGCACTAAGAACAGGGCGTGAGGGTGGGCGAGCACATCTGAGCAACTCCCCTCTGGAGGGAGCAGAGCCCAGCAGCTTATCTACACCGGCTCCGCCCCCGCCCACGTCATGACGTGAGGTGTCGCAGCTGTGTTGCTGCCCGCCTTCCTCAGGGCGGCAAAATAGACCCCAGCGACCAGCGGCTTTGCCGGGCCGCCGGGAGCTTCATTCTCCATGCAAGCAAAAAACCCCACCCATCTATCCTGTCAGCTTAGTCCAAAGAGGACTAGAATGGGCAAGTCTCTGCCCTGGCCTCAGGCATCTTCTACTGACCAAATGGCTAGTCTTTTGTCTGTCAAATGTACAGGCAGAGACAAAAAGCCTCTGGACTGTGCTATTGTCATGAATGAAGTGTGTTGCATATTTCCATCCTCCTCTCCTGTTTCACCTATCTGCATTCTTACGCCTATGCCAGACCTATCAAGGAAACATTAACTCTCCATGTCTAGTGAATGGTCAGCCATTCAGGTTCATCCTGCCACACATTAAGAAACATCACTCTTTTTGTCTGGTACCAGGGAAATGCCAGACCACTCTATTGTTTCACAATGGACACTCCCAGTACAGTAATCCAACACCTGGCTTCTATTGCTAAAGACAGACTCTGCCCTTCTGAGAGTTCATTGGTCACATCTAGGCCTTGCCCATCCTGATGCCATACACCCCTGAGACCCAGGATTGGCCCAGGTAATCTATTGTTCTCACCTGAGACCAGCCCCCAGGGCCGCCCATTGGTCTGCATTGTTTTCCACTGGGTAAATTTCCCAATCTACAAGGCAGGCCATTGGGCGTAACAGGTTCTAGAGACAGAAGTTGAAGTATGGTGGAAAAAATCACTGGGGGAGGTGTACACAAATGAACAGACTGCTCTCAAAGGATTTAAAACCTTCCTCTTCCTTGGCAATCTTTATCTAGAGCTCCTATTGGTCTCCTATCAAGAAAGTGGTCAGGTCCACACCTTCCTAGCTTATGAAACTAGAAATCATTCACTTAGAAATCAGGTGACTAATTATGAAACTAAACCATATCCATCAAGGCTAATAAAAATAATCCATGATGGGATTTCCAAATATTTTTCCTTGGCTTTGCTTGGCTGCATTGTCAAGTAATGAGGATCAGCATTTCTTTGATCTAGTAGTATAAGATAGTGACCCTTGTCATCAATGGGATTCAACATTGTTTGGCAACCAACACTTGAACTTGAGAAATGTATAAATTTGTTGGTAGATTTGGAATCCCATGTTCTGATGTTAGCCAGAAGTTCAGAGCTTGCCATTAATTCCATCTCATCAGGATACATCCCTGTTGATCAGCTGTGAGCTTAGTGACCATGGCTTCACAAATCCATAAGTATTATTGGGAAGTGACAGCACACAGCACAGAATTCCATGAATGGATTTAAAGGTACACACTAGTCAGGGACAACTCCATCATTAGGAGAGTGGAGACTGTCATCTTAACCAGCCTCCGGGGAAAGGTGCTGTGTCAGGGAAAGTTCTCATGTTTAATTTGCTGCTGTTAATTTGCAAAATACGTTGCTTGTATCCTGAACTTTTCCTGCCTTGAAAAAACCTTCGAAACACAGCTTTATGCTGGCCACTGTGTCAGCAGGACGATGTTCAGCAGTACTTGACATTCTTCCAATTAGGATACACTAATGAAGTGTGAAATGCATCTTCTTCTCCCTAAGAAAACTCTTCCCATTTGTTGAACTTTCTATATAAAGACTTTGTTCCTACTGATGAATATTCCTAAGCTTCGGAAACAAAGATTATATTTTTCTTTTCTTTTTCTTTTTTATAAGCCCCCGGAGGGGATTTTTGTTTTTTATAATACTACATAACTACCAAGAAAAATTGGGGATACGGTGACTACAATAAGGGAGAGAGAAAAGATAACCCACACTAAAGTAAAAACTCATGGTTAGGAGATCATTCCCTGTTAAAATGCTATTAGTAAGGGAGGGAAGCTGTTAATAAACAATATACTTTGTGAGATCCTGTCTTTCTAAGCTTATATGTTAGATTGTTACTTGCTATGAGAAGATTTCCTGAGCATCTCCTCACGCTCGCTTCATAAAGGCAATTTGCAAAGTTCTTCCGCCTTTACATCTATGCTAAAATTTCTTAATATCTTCTTAGATGTTCACTGCAGCCCAATCTTCTTCCATCTAAAGGAATAGAACCGCTAGTCTTAAGCCTCTTTCACTCTGGTCTCAGGATCCAGTGGCTTCTCACTGATTTCTTTTTTTTTTAATCCCCCGAAGGGTAGCTTTATTGATTTTTTATTACACCTACTTGACTACAAAAAGGAAAAGAGAGAAAGAAGAGAGAAAAAAAGGAGAAAAAGGGGAGGGGAAAAAAAATAACAAACTAAAATAACAAACCCCAGGATACAGACAGTATAAAGAAAGAAAACCCACACTATAACTAAAAACCCAAGGAAGTAGGGTCATTAACAGTTAGTATGCTGTTAGTTATAAAAATTAATGCTTTCATTAAGTCAAGGAATTTAGGAGATTAGTTAGTCCATTTTGGTATATATCTAATTTCTTCTCAGTATGCACATAGACTTCTTCCAGTTCATCCATAAATCTTTTTAGTTCATAAGTGCTATTTGGCAACTCTTAGCCGCAAGTCGTATGCTTCTCTGGCCGTGCCTCCTTCTGCTCCAAGTAGGTCTCTGTCCGTCTCTTCCAGGTCAGCTGCCTGGCCTCCTCCGTCTTGCTGCTCTTCCTCTTTCTGTCCGAAGAATTGCTTCAACCATTCTTCTGCTTTTAACACCGAGTCGATTTTTTCTCTTTTGTCTCTATATTTGAATTGGACCCCTTCTGGAAAAAGCCAGGAGTATTGAATTTGGTTGATCTGAAGTGTTGAGATGAGTTCTTTGTACGCTTTTCTTTTCTGTCGAACCTCAAATGGAACGTCCTTAAGGACCCTGATACTTGCTGATCCCATTTGCAGGGGTTTGTCTGCTGTTGCTTTGAGAATATCATCTCTTGTCTGTCGTCGGAGAAATTTGACCACGATCTCGCCCGGCAGTTTGTTTTGCTTAATATATTTAGAGTAAGAACGATATGTCACTTCTATCTCTGCATGCGCTTCAGCCGTTGCAATGCCGAGCGATAGAGCGATTAGCTCAGCTGCCACATCTTTCAAAATTTCTCCTGTCGTCTCAGCCACCCCTTGGAATCTAAGGGTTTTATTCGCTTTGTCCATTTGTAGGTTCAATAGCTTCCTTTCGTGTAGATCCTGCTTTTGTTCCATCAGACCAACTCTTTTCTTCAGCTTTTTAGCATCATGTGTGGTCTCTTTAAGTTTTTCATCAGTTTGGATCGATTTTTTCACAAGCTCGGTGATCTGCTGTTGCTGTTTTGCCATGCTCTGGTTTGAGGCAGCAATCAATTGGTTAAGGCCATCGAGTCTTTCATGAATGGGCCGA
The DNA here is from genome assembly GCF_001447785.1 of Gekko japonicus. Taxonomy (NCBI): domain Eukaryota; kingdom Metazoa; phylum Chordata; class Lepidosauria; order Squamata; family Gekkonidae; genus Gekko; species Gekko japonicus. The sequence continues at coordinate 1,184,240 of NW_015174290.1, forward strand.
AGCAGCTCTGTTAGTGTGGAGAAAACATCTCCTTCCTCCACTCTCGGACTTTGAGAACCACGCCCCCCTCTTACTCCTCTCCCTCGGACGCCGGCCATTTTCCGCTTTGTTTATACTAAAGAGTGCTTTTTCACACTTCTTCAGCAAGTGCTGGTTTATCCGCAAAAAACAGCTAAGTCTCTGGCACGCTTGAGTGATTAATTGTCTTCTCCCCCTCCCCGTCTCTTTAAATCACAGTTCGGTTTGTTTACGTCTGGGATTCCTCCCGACGCCGCTGAGGGTGGGGGGGGGATCGGAACTCACTTTTAAAGCTTCTTCGCTCGTCTCATTCTCCAGTTACTTGACAGTCTGATCACAGACTCCTTTTAATTAGGCTTCATTCGCTGACCCGCTTGCTTGTCCCGATCGGCATTCAGCTATGCTCGTTAAAAACCGAGCCTCTCAGGGGGTGGACCGAATGGGGCAAAGAGGAGCGCCTCAATTCTCCGGCTTAAAGCCGTTGAAGAGGTCGCCCTTCCAGTGCCCCCGGCTTGGAGCCCCTCACTGAGGCTCACCTGGGGGTGCCACTTGAGGTGACATCCCTCCAACACCCCTGGAGCGCGGAATGCCTCCCCCGTTCAGGAGAGAGCCTCCGCCATCGCTGAAGCCACAGACCGGAAGTCGGGAAGTTCCGCTTCTCACTGATTTCTTGATTATGAAGGGCAGCTCCTTTTTCTCCACAGACTTCAAGATGACACTTTCTAAGAACAGAGAAGAGTTTAACTCCTTGTAAATTTCTCCTGTTTCTTTTGTGCTTTTTCTTCTTCGCCCTAGGGATTCTTGCACATTTGTAATCCTTTTTCTTCTTTTCTCATTGAGAGCGCTGCTTATTTTAGTGTCTATCTCATTCGTTTTATGAGCCCTCAATTCAGTTTTTTCTCCACTCGCCTCCTGGAATTACCGAGACACAAATCGTTGATTTATCTTGGCCAGCTGTTGGTTAATACCAACAATTTGCTCCAAGATCGGCTTGATTTCTGCCACTAGTGCAGTGATGTCAACTTCCTTTTTTCTCCTCAGAGTTTTCGCCATCTTATTTTCTTTTCTTTTTTAAAAAAGAAATATTTGCCACTTCAACGTTTTATTTTCAGTAAAGTCTCTTCCTGGTTCTGCAAATCGCATACGTTGTTAAAAGCTCATGGAAATCTCCCACAACAGGCTTACACACTTGCAAATAAAGTCTTTCAGAAGAATCGTTTTACAGATGTCTTTCTCCCCCTCCCCTCTTCCGTTTATGTAAACCCTTCAAAGAGGCACCCCCTCCAACCGCTTAAGGGGTTTCGGGGGGGGGGATTTTGCTTCATATATCCGTTTACTCTCTCCCTCCCCCTGCTTGTTTATGCAAATGCATTGAGAGGCGTCCCTCTCTCAGCATGCTATTGCTCAAAAAGTTTTTCCTTTGAGGGGGATGGGATTTTCTTCTGAAGACAAATCACTCGTTTGACTCAGTTCGCTCTTTAACTCACAGTTCATTGATGGTCTTATCTTGACCCCGCTTTTAATCGCTCCTCCGCTAGATCTCCTGTGCTTGATAGGGTCAACACAGCTTGTGGCCTCACAAAGAGGACGCAGTCAGTGAGAGGGACCATCAGAGGGGAGGGGAGCCTCCATTTCCCTGCAGTCAGCAAGAAAAGAGGCTCACCCTCAAAGCCCTATGGCTTGGAAGCTCTCCCTGAACTTCCATGGAAGCGCAGAGCCTGCTGCGCCTCTCCCCCTCGCTGCTGTGCGGTACACCTCCCCAGAGAGCTGGGAAAGGCATCCGCCACTGTTGTGTCATTAACCCCACCTCCAAAGATTGTATTTATCTATTAAATTTAAAATATAACATTTAAAAATATAAAAATTATAAAATGCAAGTACTGTTGAGTAGTAAGGCTCTCACGGTTTAATTCTATTTGGCACTGATGTTTCCATGATTCTCTCTCTCTGTTTTATAACCTGAAGCACGACTGCTGTAATACATTCTGTGCAGGGCTGTCATTAAAGTAGGCATACTGTTTTGTGTTGTTTGATTCATCCTAATAAAAGGTATTATGTGAATTATGTTCTGGCTTTCCGGCTTTAAAAGCCACTCAGATCAGATGTGCTGTTTTATCTGGTGCTGTTGCTGTTCCCTTCTAGATTTAAAATGCACATCCAGACAGCAACATCTGTCTTCCATTACCCAGTTGTGGGCACCCTATTCTCAATCGTCTTCAAGCTGGAGTTATTTGGAACTAGAGAAAATCTGGTCCTTCCTGGTGCATGTGGTTTCATCCCACATTTCCAGATGTCTGATCAAGTCATCACACTCTCAAGCCTCTTGGGAAAGCTGAACGTTCTCTTCCAATTTGGGGCACTTTTTTGGCAGTTTGTGAGGTGTGTGTAACTACATATTCACAGCCTCTCTCTCTCTTTCCTCAAAACTGTGTTTTCTTTTTTAAAAACTTCCAAAGAAAGATACCTATGGCCCCGGTCACATGGAGAATTTGCCACGCAAAAGGCACGCATGTCGGGTGGATTTTCGGGGAGCAATCACACCACAACATCTGGGAAGTGTAGCGCACCCGTGGCAAACCCATGGCGTCCCGCCGAAGATACAGAGTTTAAAAGTACAAAGGAAAGTGCACTAGTATCTGGAAAACGTGCGGCAGAGACGGGTGTCTGATCGCAGGAGCACTAGTATCCCGTGGCATCCGGCGCCCATTTATGTCCCGTTGCAAACCGGATGTTTTTCGTAAGCACATGCGCACAAACATGAAACTGAAAGCAGTGCTGCTCCACGGAACTGCACATGCACACAAACGCTTGTGTGATTGCACCACGCCGCTTCTTTGCCATGCTGCAGCATTGCCGTGTGATCGCCAGCTAACAGCCTAAGCACGGATACTCGGGGGACCGTGTGATCGGGCTACTGTGCTTTATTTTGCTCTGGGGCGAACAGCCACGCCTCCCCCCCCACACGTTATCTGGCCCGTGTGAACGGGGCCTATGTACGTTTTTCTGTACTTTCTGGCCATGGGGTGGGGAAGGAGTTAATTGAAAAGATGAGTTTTTTTCAGAGAGGGAGGGAGGGAGGCAGTCTGAGGACAATGACCATGACTCCAGCTTCGCTCCAAGCTTTTAAATAACAGCAGCAGCACACAGGACACAGGATGAGGCTTCTCTATTCTCGCTCCCCCCCCCAGCAGCTTTGAAACATTTGAAACATTGACTTTATCAAAAGCAGTTTCAAAAACACTTCCTTCACACTGAACTGCATATCCCAGCAGCCTCCTCTAGCAATCCCATTGGCCACCAGCTGCTGCCATTCTGCCAGAGGTTTGAAGCGCTGCTTCCCATAGGTGCATATGTGCATGCTCAAAAGAAAAATGGTTTTTAAAAAACTGCCAAACTGCCCCACTCCATGGCTGCCATGTCTGATCAATCAACCACAGAATGAAAGTGCATTGAAGCAGGTTAAGGAGGGAGGTCTGATCAAAACTCTTCATTACAAAAAAAAATCACCTGGATCAATTAGAAGAAGGGCCACACCGTTTCGAACTGCCTGCCTGACCACAGCCAGAAATTTTATTTAGTGCAAAATGCTGCAGTTTGTTGTACCTGATTTTACTCATCTTTCAACTATTCTGAGAGAATGACCACCTCTCCCAATGTATTCTTCCCAGTAAATCTTTTCTAGGAACAATCCCTGTATATGGCATTAGCTAGAGAGTTTTCTGTAATAGCTCTAGCACTTTAGAATGGGCTCCCATTGGAAGCACAAACTGCATCCTTAATTCTGTTTTTAAGCCAAGCTGAAAAATAGTTCTTTTGTTTAAAATAATTTTTGAGAACCCATAAACGTTTGGTATTGGTCACATTGTTGTGATTGTTTTACTGTTTATGGTTATGAGGGAATTTAACAATCCTTTTGTTGTGATGTATTTCAGAGATTACCTTCTCAAATCCTCTTTAAACATAACTTGGTGAGCCATACATGCCCCATAGGACTTTCTGGATCCTTGGATGTCTAAGCCATAATAATAATTGGCAGGGTTGTCAGGGCAACCAAAATGATGATGGCTGATCAAGAGGAAGGAATATCTTGTGAGAATTCTGGAAAACTTACAGGCTTGCCATACTATATTTCAAGAATCCTGGGGGCCAAGGAGGTATGAAGCTGTCCTTGCTCTGCGGTGAGGGCAAAGGGCCAGCATGAGGCTGAGAGCAAGATGGTGGAATCAGAGGCTTCGTCATAATGCCTTCCCTGAGGCCACTACCTCACCTGGCTTCATTATTCAGTGGGTCCTGTATATCAAGTGAGTCAGCAGTAACTTAAGGAATTTTGTAATTATTTATGTTTATTATAAGTGACTAAAAACTTCCACATTTTAACAATAACTGTTCTTTTTTTGCATTATGTGATTTTGCCACTAACAATTCATAGGTATTCAACTACATATAGATGTGGTTTTGTGACAAGGTCGAAAGCATTGACTGTTTATGAGGAAATAATTGATTTCTGTGGTGACAATAAAACTATATAAAACTGGGAATGCTGGCTATGGTCCTGATTATATGCTGCTGCATTTTTTTAAAGCAAGATCTTTCCTCACTATCTTTATCATAGAATCACTAAGGCCATGTCACTAAATATTCTCTAGATTAATATAGTTGCAGATTTGTATATAAAACAGTTGGATTCTAGAATAGGTGTTGGGTGGTACTTATGATAAAAATTTTGTCTGTCTTGACAGCCCCTGGTATAAACATGCCAAAACTAGCTGCTCTTCTCATTCTTCCCCTTTTTTCCCCCAAAGAAGAGTTTTGAAGAGCTGTTTGACACTCATCAAATGCACCAAGAGCAGACCAGCAAAGATGCCTGTCATCCAGAAACTTTTAGAAACTACTTATATGGAGGGTATGAACCTTTGAGGTCATATGAGCCTTGGAGGTGATTTTGGACTGGGGTACACAAGGGCAAGAAAGAAAAAAACTTTTCTTAGATAATGTTGCTCTCTCTAAGAAGTCACTCATGTTTATGCCGAAGACCACACATCCTTTCTCTTTGGAGGTGGAGTCATTTGGTGAACATAACTTGAAACGGAGGGCATATTCCAGATCCTGGGTTGCTTATGGGCTTTGTAAAATCACACAGGCTTACAGAACAAGTTGATACTTTCTGTGCTACATCTTTTCCTGCACATATTACATCTTGTTCTAATCTCTGAGCAAAGTGTACTCTGCACAGCTAAAGATTTTATACCAGGAGTATACAACTTGTAAACCATCATAATGCTCTAGGTATCTCAAAGGATTTACATCAAACAGACACCTTGCCTTTTCTCCCATCAAGACTATCTATGGAGAGAATGCCAGCTGACTTTAGCAACACAGATAGACTTGATACCTGTTCCTTGTTGCAAACAAGTATTCTGTATATATTTATTGTAGAAATACCTATGGGAAAGAAGAGATGACCCATAAGTGCAAAAGGCAACTTTAATATATCCCAAAGTTGGTATAGTCTAGTAAGTTACTGATAATGTTCTGAAATATATAATATGTCATATTCTTATGGTTTTACTTGGTGTATCACACATTATGCAGACTTCATCTAGAAAAGCAAAATGTCACCAATCAAGTAGTCATATCCCCTATTTTGCACTTGAAACTAAGGTACCATTTTTGAACTATTGGGTTGGATTCCACAGACTTGTTCCACTAAACGTGGTGCTTTCCACTGGTGAAAGATGGCTTCCCCTGACATATGAGGCTTAAGAGAAAAGCATCACCATTAATGTGGTTCTATTGAACCCACCATTGTTTCACCAAAACATAATTTTTTTAGAAAAGAACTGGTAACTGCTAGGACTGGTAAAAATATCACCGACATACCCTCCATATATTCAATTGAATCAAGTATCAACTTTTCTGCATAAAACGCCCAATATCTAGTTCAAAATTTCATTTGTATTTTGTATTTATTTAAAACATTTTTATGCCATCTTTCTACCTGATCAGGGTCCCCAAGGCGGTGCATATAAAAACACCTGAACAATGAAAAACAACATTTAAAATTATAAAATAACAAGTGAGGGACTGCAAAACTCAGGGGGGGGGAATCCCACCCACCCCCCACACACACTTTCTCACCAGACCTGCTGCAGCTCCTGAGCTCTCCTGCAGCCGCGGGGGGCCTATTGAGGGTCCTTGGATATCTTGATGCTGCCGCCAGGCCCACTGCTCCCAAGCAGCTTCCAAGCTGCTTCACCAATAGCTAGCACAGTGGGCCCGGCGGCAGTAGAGCAGCTCAGGAGCCATGGAGGGCCCACTGGCAGTTGCAGGAGAACCCAGGAGCTGCAGCTGGCCTGGTGAGAAAGTGAGGGGAATGGGATCCCCCTTTGCCACTGCCAGGCCCACTGCGGTTCCTGAGCTCCAGGGCAGCTGCTGCAAGTCCTGGGCTCCACCACAGCCAACATCAACCCCGGTGCAGGTACTGGGATCCACTGCAGCCACCAACCACCCCACTCAAATTAAGAAAGAACGTTCTCTGTGCTTGCACAGAAAACACTACTTTACTTGGGGGGGGATTTAACCCCCCTGTGTATATTTTGGAACATTTCAGATTTTTCTACACACCAGAGGAATCCCCCAAGTTTGCTGAAAAATCTGTTTAGCATCCACCTGGCCCCAATCTGTGGATTTAGCTATCCACAGATGGGAGCCACACATTGCTAATATTATATAGATTTAATAAAACACATGTACAAACACCATCATAAGAACATAAGAACATAAGAACATAAGAGATGCCAATGTTGGATCAGGCCAAAGGCCCATCCAGTCCAACACTCTGTATCACACAGTGGCCAGAAATACCAGTGCCATCAGGAGGTCCACCAGTGGGGCCAGGACATTAGAAGCCATTCCACTGTTGACCCCCCCAAGCACCAAGATGACAGAGCATCACTTACCCCAGAGTCCCTATCTATACCTTGTGGCTAATAGCCACTGATGGGCCTCTGCTCCATATGCTTATCTAATTCCCTTTTGAAGCCGTCCATGCTTGAAGCCGCCACCACTTCCTGTGGCAGTGAATTCCAAGTGTTAATCACTCTTTGGGTGAAGAAGTACTTCCTTTTATCTGTTCTAACCCGACTGCTCAGCAATTTCATGGAGTGCCCACGAGTTCTTGTATTGTGAGAAAGGGAGAAAAGTACCTCTTTCTCAACCTGCTCTTTCCCATGCATAATCTTATAAACCTCAATCATGTCACCCCTCAGTCGTCGTTTCTCTAAGCTAAAGAGCCCTAAGCGCCTTAACCTTTCCTCATAGGGAAAGTGTTCCAACCCTTTTATCATTCGAGGTGCCCTTTTCTGCACTTTTTCCAAGCTATAATATCCTTTTTAAGGTGTGGTGACCAGAATTGCACACAGTATTCCAGATGAGGTCGCAGCATTGATTTATATAGGGGAGGAGGGCCGATGACTGTTATTGGGGGGGTATTCCGAATAAAACACAAAGGTTTGCACCCACTCGCAGAAGACACCAGTAGAGGCAGACGGACAAATCTCCCTGGGGAGGGAGTTCCAAAGTTTTGGTGCCATGACTGATACAGTCCTTTCTCTGTTTGCCACTCATCTAGTCTAAGATGGCAGGGGCAACTGAAGCAGGGTCTCTGAAGATGACCAGATTGAAGAGGTAGTTTCATATGGGAATAGGTGCAATGTTAGACTTCCCAGCATAACCCTTGTTCTGTTCAAGGTTTCATCATAGTTGATAGTATGCCAGATGATTTTTAATCTGGTCTGGTTGAACCCTGAAGAATGTTGCCATGTTATCTAGTAAAGGGACTGCTATGCTGATGCCAATGGGGCAGTATAACTTTTATGAAAAGGCCTGATATATCCAACAGTTATGGTTTTGCCACTAAACAGACTTTTCTAGGTCATTGCAAAATGTCCACAAGTGGAAACTCCATGCCAGCAAAACCACCATGATGAGAACTAAATATGGGAGTCACCAGAACTGATGGGCAACCTCTCTAAAGCTTGACAAAAAAAGAGCCAATTCACTCCTGAAAGGGCTTAAAAGTAGCTAGAGAAGAGCAAAGGGCTGGTGTGGTGTCAAAAGGAGGCATGTTCCCAGATACACATTACATTGGTAGATTTGTGGGCTCTAGCCCTCATCTAGAGCTGGGGTTCCTACAGTGGTAACAGAAAGCATTCTGCGGTGAGGGAGGCTGCCAAGATCTGGGCAAGAAAGCAAATAAGACTTTAGTAAAAGTTAAAAGCGGTGGCTCAAGTGGTTAAGACGCTGAACTGCAGGCTGTGGAAGGTCAGTAGCAGGGCTCTAGTCGGGGGGGAGCTCTCAGGTACGGAGCTCCGGAAGAGAACCTCTAGGGGGCGGGGCGGTCACGTGGTGAAGCCCCGCCCCTTCTTTACCCCGCCCTCTGCTTCGATCCTCATTCCGTTTGGGAATGAGGATGAAGCAGGAGGGTAAGTAGCCGGGCCTTCTGACACACTTCTGGTGATGTCAGGGGGTGTGGCCTTCTGTCACTTCCGGTGATGTCAGGGGGCGTGGCATATGCAAATAAGTTATGCTAATGAGTTATGCTAATGAGCTCCGGCAGCTCTTTTTCTACAACAAGACCCCTGGTCAGTAGTTCAGCGGTTCGAGACCCGGGTGCCGCAAGACAGGGTGAGCTCCTGTCTCTAGTTCCAGCTCCTGCCAACCTAGCAGTTCGAAAGCAAGAAATTGCAAGTAGATAAATAGGGACCACTTCGGTGGGAAGGTAACAGCGTTCCGTTCGCCTTGGTGTTTAGTCAGGCCGGCCACATGACCACGGAAACGTCTTCAGACAGCGCTGGCTCTTCGGCTTTGAAATGGAGATGAGCACCGCAACCCTAGAGTCGGATTCGACTGGCTTTCGAGCAAGGGAACCTTTACCTTTACCTAAAAGTTAAAAGGTAAAGGTTCCCTTGCTTGAAAGCCAGTCGAATCCGACTCTAGGGTTGCGGTGCTCATCTCCATTTCAAAGTCGAAGAGCCAGCGCTGTCCGAAGACATTTCCGTGGTCATGTGGCCGGCATGACTAAACACCAAGGTGCACGGAATGCTGTTACCTTCCCACCGAAGTGGTCCCTATTTATCTACTTGCAATTTCTTGCTTTCGAATTGCTAGGTTGGCAGGAGCTGGAACTAGAGACGGGAGCTCACTCCGTCATGCGGCACCCTGGGTCTCGAACTGCTAAACTACCGACCTTCCACAGCCTGCAGTTCAGCATCTTACCCACTTGAGCCACCGCAGCTCCAGACTTTAGTACAACAACATTTATGAACACAGAGAACTTAAGCATTAGACAAAGGCCTGTGATGAGAGAAGTTTTTTGATTCACTCAGCTGAATGTTTACCAAACATTTGTTCCTTGAATCCTACGGAGAGACTAGGAATAAAAACCCTCTGAGGCCACAAAAAGGAATTAAGAGGGGAGAAAGATATGCTTGCTTAGGTCTGGGGCCAGAAAGGCAGGATCGGTTTGCTACCAAGGTCCAAGACTGGCACTACTAAAGAGGCCTCAGGCAAACACTGACACCGGGCAGTAGACAGTGGTCACAACAACATGATCTTTTGTTGTCATTAAATATTTCGTACAGGTTTATTTTGGCACCTCTGATCTTTTGCCTGTTCTGCTTTGACACCCCCCCCCCTTTCCCCACTGTACCTGAAGCATTAAAAAGATTCTCAATCAGCTTCTATTTAGATTTGGTTACATGGAAAAGCTCTTGATCTACAAGCCTCGCCAAGGTGTAGTGACTTATCAACACAAGATGGTGCTCTATTCTTATAAAACAGCATTTTGCTCGTCTGATGAAAACAAAGGTCAAACATTTCTAGAACTCTGTCCATGTTTTTTCAACAACAAAAAGAAGAAGAAGAATGGCTGCTTTACTCTCAACTTCCGCAGCAACAGCTTAAGCAACACTGATGACATTTTTTTCAGATAACTTTTTGTCTCTTATTGTGTTTGTCAGCTCTTGTTTTGACAGCAGCTGGCTCTGGATTCCTTATTGATGGCTCCTACCTTCTCTCTCAGTATGAGTTGCCTTTTGATAGGTTTGTCTCCTCCCTACCAGCTGGATGTCAGCAGGACCCTGGTGTCCAGCTGGAAGAGAACAACAAACGTCTCTCTCTCTCTCTCTCTCTGATGCTGCCAAAAAAAAATCTATTGAGTGGAAGGGTATCAAGGGGTAACTGAAAAACACAGTCAAGAATCAGCCTCTTCCGCCTGCTCCACCTCCTCCCAGAAGGCATGTGTTTTATATCTTTGAGGTGCACCTGGTCTCAACCAGTGCAAAGCTACAGTGTTCCTGCTAAAGAAAGCAAAGCATGGTGCATCTGCTGTTGACCTGGAGCAGTTAGTTGCCATTGTTTTGACATTAGGGGTCATCACACTTCTTTATTCTGGAACAAAAGAGAAGGCAATATAAAAGCTGTATCTTTGCAGCATCATTGTCACTATTAAATCTGAACATCTGTTTTACCAGTTAGGAGAAAAACCCTCTTTTGAATGTCCAGAACTGTTAGAACTGGCACCAGGTCCATTTATTTGTGTGTCTGACCCTGACACACTTTCTTTTCTCATAAGTGGCACAATTTAAATGTCACTTCACCTTTGTCCTTCAAGAAAACCCCCCTTTAGCCCTGACCTGGATAGCCCAGGCAAGCCCGATCTCGTCACATCTCGGAACCTAAGCAAGGCTGACCTTGGCAAGTATTTGGATGGGAGACCTCCAAAGAGTACCAGGGCTGGGAGGCAGAGGCAGGCTATCAAGCCACTTCTCTGAATGTCCTCCATGCCCCAGTAGGAGTCACCAGAGGTCGCCATGACTTCCAGGCCTGGGTACACACATGCACACACACACACAGAGAGAAATATTTCTTTAAATTTCCAGCTGCTCTATGGAAGGTTAACATTTACTCTGAAGTTTTCATATGATAAATTGCTCATGTATGCAGTAGTAAGGAACTTACATAAAGAAGAGGATGTATGGTTAAAGAAGAGTGTGAGGCCACTGAACACACAGAAGTGAATGCCAGGATCATTAGAGGGGAAATTAAGACTGTATGGGTGAGTATAAACAACTTGTAAGAAACTTGCCAAAGTGGTAGCTCCCACATCCCCCAGAAAGAGCCTATAGCGTTAAGAAATGTGTTATTTTCAGTCCTGAAGATTATGCAACATCTTCACTATTTTTGCAGCCAGAAAAAGGGACAGAGTGAATAGGAGAAAATGATACTCATATTTGCATAATCCTGCTGTATCCTGCAAGACTGAAAGTTAATCTCATAAAGGAGGAGGGGGGAGGGGGGGAGGAGATTGGATTTATACACACCTTTCACTTGGAGTCTCAGAGCAGCTTACAATCTCCTTCTCTTCCTCTCCCCACAACAGACACCCTGTGAAGTTCGTGAGGCTGAGAGAACTCTGAGAGAACTGCTCTTGTGAGAACAGCTTTGAGAGAACTGTGACTGACCCGAGGTCACCCAGCTGGCTGCGTGTGAAGAAGTGGGGAATGAAACCCGGTTCTCCAGATTAGAGTCCACCGCTCTTAACCACTACACCAAACTGGAAGGAATAACACAAGAAGATTTGCTAGATTCAAGTCCAATAGTGCCTTAGAGACCAACAAGATTTTTGGGGTATGAGCTTTTGAGAGTCAACGCTCCCTTTGTCAGATACTGATAAAGGGAACTTTGACCCTCGGAGCTCATACCTCAGAAATCCTGTTGATCTGTAAGATGCCACTGGACTGGAATCTTGCTGTTCTACTGCAGACCAATACAGCTACCCTCTGAAACAAGGAGATTCATAAATATAATATGCATTTCAGCAGACGTATGCAAAATCACCATGCAGCTCTCTCCGGTCTTCAGGCACCAGCAGGGTATTACTATTCACCAACATTCATGTGCAATGCAAAGGTGTGACCTCTCAGGATAATTGAAAGGAATCTAGCTCTACATAGAAACATTTGGATGGAAAACTGGGAGGTCCATTTCTGTTGACTGAAAGTGCGGTAACTGTTGGGGGGTGCTGTACAGAAAGGAAGAAAACAGTTTCAACACAGCTAGTTAGATGATGATGATGATGATGATGATGATGATGATGATGATGATGATGATGATGATGATGATGATGATGATGCATTGTGTGTAGTATAGCCAGGAGATCCTAAGATTGACAGGCAGCCAAAAGTTCTACCTCTTTAGTGTTATGCACCACAAGGTGGTGAGCTAGACTTGTTTTTGAGGCAAGAGGTGTTTCAGAGGTGGTTTGCCATTGCCTGCCTCTGTGTTATGACCCTGGTACTCCTTGGAAGTCGCCCATCCAAACACTAGCCAAGCCCAACCCTGCTTAGCTTCTGAGATCTGAAAAGATCAGGGCAGCTAACTAGAATATAACCATTGATAACTGATTCTCCAGCCTGTCTTGTCCGGGTGCATTAGCATCCGCCCTTTAGAATGATGGAAGACAAGAAGTGGGTAGGCAAATTAAGCTATCTTGGGACGGTCATCCAAGAGAATAAGGTGAAGTTGTGCTCATTTAAGCAAGCCTAATCTCCACACAGTTCAGTACTTCAAAATGGTGGCAATCCTCCCACCCACTCACCTCTTGTCCACAGACCAGGAGTTGCCAGTCACCAAAGGGGGGTGACAGAATATTTTTGGTACATTGTCCTCAACTGGCAGAGTCCTAAAATTTTGTGCCTCAAAGCCTGTCCTGTGCCCAAGCAACTGCTTGGGCAGCACAAATCGGAAGGTGGCAACATGCTACCAGGACAAAGATTTCTTCTGGCTGCCATAAGCATGGGGTAAGATGTATTGCTCCCAGACGTGTACCACTACTGGCTGGGAACAAAGTTGTAATAATTCCATAAGCACACTGTGCCAGAATGATTGCAAGTTTATTAGAACAAAGCAGGGTCTTTCCAGGCCTTGGCTCAAAACACAAAATAAGAGCCAACAATCAACAGGGGGAAGGGAAACTAAATTACAGCATGGTTATTGCCTAAGGGACCAGGAGAAAATACCTAAACAGTTCAATAAGGAGACATCACCAAATTCTCAACTTGCCATGATATAAAAAAGTGAGTCCCTGAGATGCTAACAGCACCTCCCACCCATACAGCACTGTGGGAAGAGGTGAGTTTCCTGCATTCTTGGGCTTCCACTGACCACATCCAAGGCAAGAAAACCCTGGAAAGCTTGCAGTGCTGCTGGGGTTTGGTTTGCTGTCTCCCAGGGATAGTACAGAAAGAGGTGCTGAGCTTGGCTTACTCCCATCATCACCTTTAAGACCTGCCCTAACACCAGACAGGTCTGAGATGACCCCAACAGTGATGCTTGGGGTGGCAAAATACTTCAGACAAGCCCCTTTGTGCTTACTCTGTGGTTTGGAATGTTGGGTAGACTGAGGAACATTTGATGAATTTCTTGAGTCATCAACATGGTGAAGGGAGGCTTACTTAACACAGCTAGTAGTTCACTGGCCCAAAGTAATCTGGGTAGAGAAACATCCTTTGAGCCCCGGGAAGCCTTGTTGGAATGCAAGCTTACTGGGAGTAGGCTGACAATTGTGGCTGGGCCTTCTCTGCACTCATTAAGATATGACGATCGAGGAATTGTTAAGCAACTGTCCTCCTATGTACATTTTACCCCATGACTTGACTTCTTCCAACATTGCTTTGTAGAGGAGAAATGGATCCTGGGGTTTCTAAACAACAGCTGGATACTGACCTTTTTTTTTCTTAAATAGCTCAGCAAGTAGCTTCTGTACACAGCCCCAAACTTCAAGCAGATTCAGCTATTACTGAAGAGATTAGGCTTGCCAAACCGCGGCGGGGGATCCAAACAGCCCCGTTGCCAGGGTGACGCGTAGCGTCACATCCTGGCGACACCGGTGCAGCGCGGATTGCTGTCCCCCCGCGGCAGCGATCCTGCGATGACGCATGGATCCCCCGCCACGGTTTGGCAAGCCTAGAAGAGATTGAATGCGGTTGTAAGCACACTCACACCCTTGTGAATCCATTGAATTAACTGTGCTTATAAGGGTGCAATTCTGCTGTACTGTAGTATTAAGTCCTACCTCGCAAACCTTTTGGAGTTCTTTGAGAAAGTCTACAAGCATGTAGATAATGGTTGCCCTGTAGACATTATATACTTGGGCTTTCAAATGGCTTTTGACAAAGAGCTCCCCAAAGACTCCTGAGCAAAATTAGCAGTCATGGCATAAGGGGACAGGTTCTCTTATGAATTAAAACTTGGTTAAATGACAGGAAGCAAAGAGTAGGAATAAATGGACAGTTCCCACAATGGAGGGAAGTAAGTGGTGAGGTCCCACAAGGATCAGTATTGGTGCTGGTACTATTTAATTTTTTCACAAATGATCTAAAACAAGGGGTGAGTAATGTAGTGGCCAAGTTTGCAGATGACACAAATGTACAGGATTAACCCACTCAGTCCAGTCCAGGAATGTGATGGAACCCATCACTTTCAGCACATTAAACAACAAACCATGAGGTAGACTATACCCTCTCTGGTTTTCAGAACAATTTGCCACCAGAATCTCTTTCAATAGTCCCTGTCTTTCCTAAGGGAAGAGATTCAAGCCCTTAGTTGGCATCTGGGGTTTACACATCAGCAGCTCTACTCAGAGATGCACACTATTTACCCTCCTATGGTAGCGTATGTGGTCAGCGTCAGCCACAAGATTTAGCCTTGGAATTCAATTACACATCAGAAACAATTAGAAATAAGAAGGATCTTTATTCAGTACAGAGCATAGCAAAAGGCTATTAGAATACCAAAATAACAAAGTCTATGGCTATTTGCCTTAACTACACATTTATTTATTTATTTATTTATTTTAGGTATTTTTACCCCGCCCTCCCCGCAAGCGGGCTCAGGGCGGCTGAGATTCATTAATGAGATTCATAGTTACCAAATTCAGGAACATCCAACAGTCCAAGTATATACCAAGGGATTTTGAAGGGAAATCCCATCTTGCACAAGCATGTGGTCCAATTCACAAACAGCTCTTTGTTTCCCAAGAGACAGCATTTCAGGTGCAATAAACAGACAATGGCAGGAGGAGGAAGAGAGCAAGAGCTAAGAGAGCTAAGAGAGACTTAGCAGGAGGAGGAAGAGAGCAAGAAGTCTCTGGACCAGTGTTCCCTCTAAGCTGAGTTAGTGTGAGCAAGCTCACAGTTTTTTAGCCTCCAGCTCACAGATTTTTGTCTTAGCTCAGGAAGGATGGCTCCAGAGCAAAATAATTTATGCAGGAGCCAAATTGCTTGCTCACAACTTTAATGCCAGTAGCTCACAAAGTAGAATTTTTGCTCACAAGACTCCGCAGCTTAGAGGGAACATTGCTCTGGACTGGCCCAGAGAGATCATGAAAGACAAAGCCTTCTCTGGATCTCCATGGGCAAGTGCTGAAATGAAGCGTCTTGCCTTCTTTTATACCATATTGGTCCCATACATTTTGATAGAGCCATAGAAATTATAAACTGCAGCAATTAAATGACTAAAGGTTCAGAGGCAGTAACCTCTAAATATCGGTGGCAGGAGGCAACAGCAGAAGAAGACCTTGGAGTCTATGCCCTGGTATTGGACCTCCAGAGGAACTGGTTAGCCACTTTGTGAGGCAGGATGCTGGACGAGATGGACCCCTGGTCTGATCCAGCAAGGCTCTTCTTATTACGGATGGACACAAAATGCATTCCTGAAGTTCAGTTCCTGGTTTCTGGTTGAATCATGAACTGAACTACAAACCAATATGTTGGTTTGTGAATCGAACCAGCTTGTATTGGTTCATGACTCCTGCTTTCTGCTCCTTGCTGCTTTTGGCAGGGAGCAGAAAGCAGTATGATGGGCCAGCCAGCTGCCTCCTCCTCCTTGGAGGAATCGGAAGAACAGGGTCCCGCACCAATGGAATCCCCACCTGAGCAGCTGTGTCCAACAGCAGACCCAACAGGGAAAGCATCAGGAAGCAAGAACACTTCCAGTCATGGCCAGGCTACTCAGTCTTCCAGCAGAAGAAAAAGACACTACAGATGCCAGTGTCTTCATCTCTGCTGGCTTCTCCAGAGCCAGCAGAGTGTAGATGGAGGAGAGAGCACTTGACAGCTCTGGAGAGAAGATGAAGCGCTCACCTGATTACTTAGCAATGATCAGTGTTAATCCCTGGAGCAGAATCCTTGCAGGACCAGGGCTGACAGGCTGATAGGGAAACAGTAAAGACCTGCACCTGTAGGAAGGTGAATGTGACTGTAAGTAGCAATACCTGGGCTTTGGGGGATGAGTCAGCAAAGAAGGTAGATAAAAGCAACACACTGAGCAAGGCTTAGTGTGGATTGGAAGGAACCTTGCTTGCTATGCTTCTGTTAAGTAGATGTGCTTAGCAAACAGATCTCTGTCTACCCTGACTTGCTATCTTGTACCTTGTCGCTGGTAACCTGTACTTCCTCCTACAACCTGGGACCCAGATCCTGCACCTGTTCCCCCTCCCTGGAACCAAACCCTTGACCTGGACCTGTGAACTCTGACTCCAATCTGGTTTGTAGACCTTGCCTCTGTACCTATTGTTGTGCTTATTGTTACTGCATTTGTGTATTCTGGAAACCCTGGGTAGAGCAACAGAACCGGGCTTGGCCCTGAATGTGGCACCAAGGGTTTAAGCTGTGATTTCTGCTCCCTGCTAAAAATGGTGGGGAGCAGAAAGCAGGGGTTTAAATGGTTTGATGCTTAAATGGCTCAGAGGCATTTAACCCCCTGCTTTCTGCTCTTTGTGAACTGCCATAAATTGTCTTAACATTCATGCAAATTTTGTAGCTCTTTAGAAAAAGAAGAAGAGATTGGATTTATACCCTACCCTTCACTACCCAAAGGAGTCTCAGAGTGGCTTACAAACTCCCTTCTCTTCCCCTCCCCACAACACACACCCTGTGAGCAGTGTTCCCTCTAAGCTGAGTTAGTCTGAGCTAGCTCAGTTTTTTAGCCTCCGGCTCACACATTTCTGTCTTAGCTCAGGGAGGATGGTTCTAGAGCAAACTAATTTCTGCAGCAGCCCAATCGCTGGCTCACAACTTTAATGCCAGCAGCTCACAAAGTAGAATTTTTGCTCACAAGACTCCACAGTTTAGAGGGAACATTGCGAGGTAGGTGGGGCTGAGAGAGCTCTGACAGAAACTGCTCTCTTTCAAGAACAGCTGTGCCAGCACTATGGCTTGCCCAAGGTCATCCAGCAGGTGCAAGTGGAGGAGTGGGGAATCAAACCCAGTTCTCCCAGATTAGAGTTTGCACACTTAACCATTACACCATAGCCTTGCAAACCACATACTGGCCAACATTTGTGATGAACTTTAGTTTGTGAGCTGGTACATGCCCATCCCTACTTCTAATGTTCACATGCCTGCTAACCCATTTGCAGCCAGTGGGTTCTATATCATTAAAGCATAGCAATTTAGCATGGGCCAGTGGGTCTTCAGAATATATATGCACCAAAGAACTGAAATGTACCACAGTTGGAACCAGGGTCTAAATGTGCTTTTTTAAAGCATTCTGCTCTCCCTATCATGACATTGTAAATTTTGTTAACTTTAAAAAAAAACAACCCCAAACCCAGGAGGGTATGTAGCATGGTATAGCAGGGTTGGTACTTGGACAGGAGACCACAAGGAAAGCTCTGCAGAGGAAAGCAATGGCAAACCACCTATACTTCTCACTTGCCTTGAAAGCCTGCTGTGGTTGTCATCAGTCAGTTGCAATTTGATGGCATATACACATGTAACAAGATCCCCCAAGAAGATCTGCTGTCCAGGAATAAGGCTGGAAATTTCCTCTTGAAACAACCGAGTTTGAATATGCCCAATTCTCTTACCAGAACCAATTCTGTATACAGTCATAACAAGAGTCTTGATCATGAAAGATATTTTTAAAACATACCATTTTATATGGATGCATATGATGAGAAATATGTTTATGAATAACCAATGAAACTTTCTCAAGCATGTTATAAAACCAGCTCCTTAATGAGCTTAGTTAAATGTTACGCAATTGTCACATGTTCCATTTCCTCAAAGAACATGTTGTCCAGTTACTATAGCACTTGTATCTGAACTAATTAGAAACGGAAATGGGAATAAAATTATCTGTGAAGCAGAATGCACTTGGTAAACAGTCTGATAATCACTACATTACTATTGACTGGCTGCTCTGACCTGTAAAGAAATTAAGCTACCCTCATAATTAGATGGAATAGTACTGCATGTTCTTGGGCCCTGGTAAACGGGGTGGGGAGTTTACCATGCAGCTACTTCTCTGCCTCCCATCCAATTACTTGACCTTTCTTAGATTATTTTAATTAACCATATTGCACAACTGCTTATGTCAAGTAGAGTACTTGTATTTTAAAATGACTCTTGGTCTGTTCTACCTATTCCATTGTCTGCTGTTGAACCAGCTCTCCCACTGAGTTCAAGCTGGCAACAGATGATGCTGTGACCTCTTAAGTCTCTTGACATAGGTTGAAAGCCCATATGTCCTCTTGTTTAGGGCCATTACAGAAATCATTTTTGTTTCTTTACAGGAACCCTTTCCTGAATGTTCCTATTCTATCTTTTGACAACACTGACAAAAATGTTTTTAAGTGTGGTTTTACTGAAAAGATAAATCAACTAAAACTGAGGTTTATTAACTGTGAGGAGACCCAATTAGTGGGGAATTTTTTAAATCATAAATGACTGTCCTGATATCTTCATGTCCCAATCAAAGAGATGTCCTGGTCTGGGAAGCCAGCAGAATAGGAGTGAAGCACCCATTTTCCCTCCCATTTTTCATTTGCCCCCCAAGCCAGAAATAATGAGGCAGACACAAGTGTTGGGTTTAACTACAGGGCCACTTTATTAACTGACACTTTAGCTGGAACCAACGGCAAGGGCAACACAGCATGCGGTATGGTCAAGGCCAGAGGTCAAGGACCCCTCCCTTCCCTCTTCAATAGGGCGAGCCACCCTGCCCCGGGTGGGAGCCCACTACCGGGGCT